>NW_028317950.1:10350833-10505000 GCF_062004578.1 Staurois parvus | reverse complement strand
ACACAAGAAAACAGCTACAAAATAGCCTCTAGATGGTACCGAACTCCCTCAAGAATTCATCATTTTAACCCCGCCTTCCCCAACAGCTGCTGGAGATGCGGGACCCCGGATGGGTCCTTTCTTCACATTTGGTGGTCTTGCCCGCTTCTTCAACCATTTTGGCAGGAGGTCCATAGATTAGTAGTGTCTATAACTACTTTACCCTTAGCTCTCTCTCCTGCCCAATTCCTCCTCCATCACTCTTCCCTTCCCAGGGCTCAGTATTTTAAATCATTAGCCATGCACATGATCAACGCAGCCAGACTCTGTATTCCGGTTCTATGGGGCTCCACACGCCCTCCCTCTATCCGTGAATGGCTCACTCGAGTGGGTAAAACGGCGGACATGGAAGAACTGGTTGCGACTGCCCTCGATACTCCTACGAAATACTCTCATGTATGGGCCTGCTGGACCCATTTTCTGACTACCCCGGAATATCGATCCCTCATGAACCAATCTGTCTAAAACCTAATTTGGACTTCCTGATAGTGTTATTTAGTGGTATTTGACCTGAGGGTGTCCTCATACTCCCCCCTGTGTTACACACGCTTTCCTTTGACGCCGCTGATAGCTTAGGTTCTACCCACTCCCGCTACTGTTTGTCTGGAGGATAAGATCTTTTTGTCGGTTGTCCCTTCTCTTATTTTGCCCTCCCCACTTGCTTCCCTTCCTCCCCCCCCCCTCCCCCCCCCCCTTTTTTTTTTTTTTTTTTTTTTTTTTTCTTTTCTTCTCTCTCTCCCCCCCTCTTCTTCTTTCTGTCCCCCCCTTTTTTTTTTTTTTTCTCTCGCCTTCTCTTTTCTTTTCTTTCATATGCTTTTACACGTTTTGGACACTTTTTCCGATAGCACACTGAGTATGCGGTCAGCATCACCTCCCGCAATTCGTTCGCGGTTCCCACGACAATTACTCCTACATTCGCACAATTCCACCATCGTATTCTGTAGTATTGACTCTCACATAGGCATCGTACTGCTCTTTTCCCCCCTACAGATTTTTATCGCTAGACGTTATGGTGGAAGGCCAGACGTCTCTTTATTTTTAGCACTTGACAAGCATACCTAAATATTGCTGGCACAACCCTGTCGTGGCCTAGTTCATCCACACTGTTTGGTCTTGCGTTGGACCTCATTTGCCTTTGTATGATTTATGTTTTGCTGTTTGTCCTATGTGCATTTCCTCTGTACATTTTCGTGTGAAAATTTGTATCTTGTTTTCAATAAACTTTGTTTTTTGGAAAAAAAAAAAAAAATTTCCATACCGATTACTTGATGATACTTGGTTCTGTATTCAGTATACTAAAATGGGTTTTACTGGTAGGTGGGTAGGCGGTAAAACCAAAGGTGTATAGGAGGTAGAGACAAGGGGTGACTTGGAAGGGGGGAGTTCTTGCACCTATTCTCTGAGAAAAAAAGCCCTGGTAACAACACAGTACCCCTACAACCCCAGGGCCTAGAAGGGAGAAGTCTTCTAGGTTCAAGTTCTGGGCAATTCTTCAGGGGACAATTTATAGTTTACCCAATCCCTTGTCCTGGAATCACATACTGTAGCCAGGTGGGTTGGTAGTTTGTTCATTTAAGGGACTTAGAGCTCCTACATGTTGCTTACTTTGCTAAAGGCTGTCATGGTTCTGGCTGGAACACAGTCATTCATCGACCATTTTTGTAGTATTTTCTAGAGAAGGAAGTTGTCCTCAATTCGTTATTCTGCTATCAAGTTGGGCATCCCATAACTTCTTTACCCCATCCAAGTTAAGTTCCCTAAATAAAACTAAAAAAACAAGCCCATGGACTGTTTCTTGTGTCTGGATACAAGTGGAAAATGCGTGTTGTTTGGCTGTGCAGGAAGTAAAGGGAGACCCAAGGCAGCGGCTCTCAAGGGGGTAGCGCTACACACATAATGTTATACAGAACAAAGAGAAAGGGTTAATCTCCCTAATGGGGGCACACAGGGCTGCTGTTAGAAACCACAGCGCCTGACCAGGCCTCCCCTCCCCAAAAAAATACACAGTTTACTATGCTTCAGTTACAAATGAACACAGTGAGGTGATCGGTACCGATCACTAATCGTGTTCAATCTGACATATTTACCAGACCCTTACCCCAATCTCCATCCTGTAGGATCCTACTGTGTGCTTGCAGCTGCCCTTACCCCATTCTCCATCCTGTAGGATCCTACTGCCGGTGGGAAAGACAGGAGAGAAGCAGGCAGTACTGTGGGAGCACACAGGGGGACCTGGGCAGCAGGGGGAAACGTATGGTGCACAGGGAGGGTGATAGGTGCAGCAGGGGGGCAATTACTGGAACTGATCCCCTGTATCGCTCTCTCTGCAGCAGCTGAAAGCCACGGGGAGAGAGAAGATGCCAGATTTCAGCTGCTGCAGACAGCCATATAGTAGATTTGTTTCAGAAATCCCCCCCTCTGATGATCCTCCCTGCCCACATCTGATTCACCAAGCAGCCTGGGCCCCCCTACTGGCCTGGGCCCCGTACAGGAGGACTGGTGGTACCCCCTTATCCACGACCCTGGGGGTGCAGACAGCAATACAAATCTGACATTCTTATCCCTCTGCACTCTATCCAAAACTAGAAAAGAAACATTTGTCTTTAGTTATACTGTAAGTGTAGCACTCCCCCTGTTTTTAGATCATATCCTGGAGTAGATCCCCCCTAGTTACTAGAAAATGTTTTGAAGATGTTTCCTCAAGGTCTTTTGCCCAAGGGATTCCAGCATTGTTAGGATAAGAGAGAAGTTTCCCCTAAGCAGGGTGGCACCCCTGCCTCTAGGCCCTTGGTAACTAACCTTTGGCACTTTCTGTGCAAGCCTCTGGGCCCCTGCAGACTACAGTCAATGTTTCCCTATTAAAACAGCAAACCCAAATACTCCTGTGCTTGGGGATGGACTCAGCTTGGGCTATGGCTACCTCTTGGAAGTCCTGGAATGTGCACTCTTTGGTGCCCTCAACAGACCGGGGTAGTCCAAATGCATTGGATATAAAGAAAACAAACAGAGGGCGCACAAGCCTAGTGCATTACCGTAAAAAACATTTATCAAAGTAATAAAAATAGTTATCCCTATGTTTCCCTATTGCCCTGTTATAGCAGTGATTTCTAGCAGTCTCAAGTAAAGTGTATGACTGTTTCCTGAAGCATGTCCCTAGTCTCCAACAATTCCAACAGCATGTCTGCAATCTCTGACCATCTTTTATTATCATGTCTGCAGTCTCTGACCATCTCATATATCATGTATGCAGTCTCTGACCATCTCCTGTATTATGTCTGTAATCTCTGACCATCTCAAGCATCATGTCTTAAGTCTCTGACCATCTCCTAGATCATGTCTGTACTCTCTGACCATCTCCTGTATCATGTCTTCAGTCTCTGACCATCTCTTGTATCATGTCTGCAGTCTCTGACCATCTCCTGTATCATGTCTTCAGTCTCTGACCATGTCCTGTATCAAGTCTGCAGTCTCTGACCATCTTTTGTATCAGGTCTTAAGTCTCTGACCATCTCCTGTATCATGTCTGCAGTCTCTGACCATCTCCTATATCATGTCTTCAGTCTATGACCATCTCCTGTATCATGTCTGCAGTTTTTGGTTAGATCATATTGTGTATCTGTTCCCTCTAATAATGAATATTCACAGAATTTATTAATGTTGAGGGTCAAACTTGAGGCTCACCATATCAAGAAAGTTGACCACAACTGGTCTAGGGGATGCCAGAGGGAGGACCAAAGGGGGCTTCTGGCCTAACCAGAATACAAGCAGCCTGTCCAGGAACAGTGAATACACCAGAGCACCCCTGGACTGTATTAATCTATGCATGTGTTTAAATGAACCATTCAGTAGCCAAGGTGTGTGTGAACAAGTGTCGCCCCTTGTTTAGCTAAAATCTAGACTGTTTATCCTTTTTATAATTGAAGTGACCAAAGTTGTGGAGGTTATCATTTATTTCTAGAGTTTATTTCAAGTTATTAAGTAAAAATTAAAACAGTCATGTCCTGGTCTCTCTACTGTCTGAGTAAAGTGAAATACCGCATTACAGAAGGTGGAGAGTCAAATTAAGTTAGCCACTTGCCCTCCAGAGGATTTACCCTCCTTCCTGACCAGTAGAGATGAGCGAATCGAACATGACGAAGTGGAATTCGTTCCGAAAATTTGGAAAAATTCGATTCGCGACGAATCCGAAGATTAGCAAACTTCGGATGCACGAATCGAATTTTCCCAAAAATGGCGGCGACATGTGTGGCGACGGAGCGGGGATCTCTGGGAAGGCGCGCAGACTAGGCGCGCTGACCCATAATGCATTCATTCATGACATGTGATCGCATTAGCCAATCAGCAGCCAGCCAGCCAGCACTGTGTAATGGTGGAGCTATAAATCGCGGCCATCTTAGAATTCTCCATTAGCCTCCGGTCATTCAAGAGAGACAGACCTGTGTGTATTAAGGGACAGAGTTAGGGCCACAGAGACTTTAGGGACACAGAATCGTTACTCAGGGACACAGAATCGTTACTCAGGGACACAGAATCGTTACTTAGGGCCACAGCTATCAAAGAATCGAAAATTTAAAGTGACATACACCCTTTTTTTTTTTGGTGGCTGTCGTGCACAGTTGGTGCTGCAGTTTGCCGATTGTGCAAAATAAACTGACTTTCTGCTTCACAACCACTATTGTACATTCAAAGAGTTAGATCCATTTACACGCCGGGTGGCGGTAATATTTTTTGGGTGATTAGTGCATTCCAGTGACATAAACGTACAGTTTGCAGCCAACGGCAAGCTGCAATTGACCGATTGTGCTAAATAAACTGACTTTCTGCTTCACAACCACTATTGTATGTTCAAAGAGTTAGATCCATTTACACGCCGGGTGGCGGTAATATTTTTTGGGTGATTAGTGCATTCCAGTGATATAAACGTACAGTTTCCAGCCAACGGCAAGCTGCAATTGACCGATTGTGCTAAATAAACTGACTTTCTGCTTCACAACCACTATTGTACGTTCAAAGAGTTAGATCCATTTACACGCCGGGTGGCGGTAATATTTTTTGGGTGATTAGTGCATTCCAGTGACATAAACGTACAGTTTCCAGCCAACGGCAAGCTGCAATTGACCGATTGTGCTAAATAAACTGACTTTCTGCTTCACAACCACTATTGTACGTTCAAAGAGTTAGATCCATTTACACGCCGGGTGGCGGTAATATTTTTTGGGTGATTAGTGCATTCCAGTGACATAAACGTACAGTTTACAGCCAACGGCAAGCTGCAATTGACCGATTGTGTACAATAAACTGACTTTCTGCTTCACAACCACTATTGTATGTTCAAAGAGTTAAATCCATTTACACGCCGGCTGGCGGTAATATTTTTTGGGTGATTAGTGCATTCCAGTGACCTAAACGTACAGTTTCCAGCCAACGGCAAGCTGCAATTGACCGATTGTGTACAATAAACTGACTTTCTGCTTCACAACCACTATTGTACGTTCAAAGAGTTAAATCCATATACACGCCGGGTGGCGGTAATATTTTTTGGGTGATTAGTGCATTCCAGTGACATAAACGTACAGTTTCCAGCCAACGGCAAGCTGCAATTGACCGATTGTGCTAAATAAACTGACTTTCTGCTTCACAACCACTATTGTACGTTCAAAGAGTTAGATCCATTTACACGCCGGGTGGCGGTAATATTTTTTGGGTGATTAGTGCATTCCAGTGACATAAACGTACAGTTTCCAGCCAACGGCAAGCTGCAATTGACCGATTGTGCTAAATAAACTGACTTTCTGCTTCACAACCACTATTGTACGTTCAAAGAGTTAGATCCATTTACACGCCGGGTGGCGGTAATATTTTTTGGGTGATTAGTGCATTCCAGTGACCTAAACGTACAGTTTCCAGCCAACGGCAAGCTGCAATTGACCGATTGTGTACAATAAACTGACTTTCTGCTTCACAACCACTATTGTACGTTCAAAGAGTTAAATCCATATACACGCCGGGTGGCGGTAATATTTTTTGGGTGATTAGTGCATTCCAGTGACATAAACGTACAGTTTCCAGCCAACGGCAAGCTGCAATTGACCGATTGTGCTAAATAAACTGACTTTCTGCTTCACAACCACTATTGTACGTTCAAAGAGTTAAATCCATATACACGCCGGGTGGCGGTAATATTTTTTGGGTGATTAGTGCATTCCAGTGACATAAACGTACAGTTTCCAGCCAACGGCAAGCTGCAATTGACCGATTGTGCTAAATAAACTGACTTTCTGCTTCACAACCACTATTGTACGTTCAAAGAGTTAAATCCATATACACGCTGGGTGGCGGTAATATTTTTTGGGTGATTAGTGCATTCCAGTGACATAAACGTACAGTTTCCAGCCAACGGCAAGCTGCAATTGACCAATTGTGCTAAATAAACTGACTTTCTGCTTCACAACCACTATTGTACGTTCAAAGAGTTAAATCCGGTTTTATTTTTGGGGTGCTTATTGAATTAAAGAGTATGTCAGACAACACGCAGAGGAGTGGCAGAGGAGGCAATGTTTCAGGAGCGAGCAGACGTGGCAGCAGAGGAAGGGGTCGAGGCAGCACTAGTCGCAGCCAGAGGCCAGTGCTCCCGGTGTCATCCAGCGGTCGTGTCTCCACCGACAACCCTGCCGTCATCGATTGGTTGACTCGGTCGTCTTCCTCTTCCCAGGTCACCTCTGACACCTACAGCCAACGGTCGGTGGGTACGTCAGACACAACCGTTAGTTGGCATGGCCCGGGAGCAAGCCCACTGAAATCACGTGTCCTCGA
Source organism: Staurois parvus (assembly GCF_062004578.1). Classification (NCBI taxonomy): domain Eukaryota; kingdom Metazoa; phylum Chordata; class Amphibia; order Anura; family Ranidae; genus Staurois; species Staurois parvus. The sequence goes on along the minus strand of NW_028317950.1, from coordinate 10,498,148 downwards.
CCTGCCCCTGTCCTTTGGTGTTCCCTCACCAAGCGAAGTATCGCATGCTGTGGGCTCAGCCCCACTGTACAGTGAGGAAGAGCTAACAGAGGGCAGTCAGGAACGGGGGGAGACATCCGCCTCTTCAGTAGCCAGGCGAAGAAGTACTGGCGAGGAGAGTGGCTCGGTAGCCGGTCTAGAGACAGGTCTGTCTCCTGACCCACACGCAGCCGAGGGGGCTAGTAGTGACGCGGAGACCCTAATTGATGATGATGAGGCTGATCGCACTTGGCAGCCTCGTCGTCATCAGGCTATTGCTTCCGCATCATCAGGAGAAGAGGGTGCCAGCTTGCCAGCGAGCAAAACAGTCAGTGGGTTGCCCAGGAGGCAGCAGGGTCGCAGCAGTGTTAGTGGAGCCAAACGGCCACGAAGTAGAGCACCAGCTCCACTGCAGCCTACCACCACGGCCAGTAGTGGTGCCGGTGTGCACGGAGGAAGTAGCAGTCAGCCAGTGAGGAGTAGCGGGGGCAAAGTTTCCTACTCGGCGGTGTGGCAATTTTTCGTCAAGCCGCCCGAGGAAGTAAACGTAGCCGTATGTCGACTATGTGGCCAGAAAGTCAAGCGTGGCCAGGGGGCCCATGTTGGGACTACAGCGTTGCGTCAGCATATGCAGCGTCGCCATTCGGTGGCCTGGGAAAACCGTGATAAAGATACGGCGGTTCTGCCTGCCCCAGCCCCCGCTCCATCACCCGCTCCGTTACTTGCTCCGTCACCCGACGTCAATTGCCCTCTATCAGCCAGTCAAGGCTCCAACACCTCTGCTGAGGGGAGTTGTCGCTCGTTGGCATCTTCCGCTCGTTCAGATGCTCCTTCTCCTGCTACTCCTCTTCACGGATTCCGTCAGCAGTCTTTCTTGGAATCCGTTTCCAAGAGACAACAGTTTGCGAGCACGCACCCGACGGTGCAGAAGCTGAACGTCCTCCTGTCCAAGTTGCTGGTGCTGCAGTCCCTCCCTTTCCAAGTGGTGGACTCAGCACCTTTCCGAGAAATGATGGCTTGTGCCGAGCCGCGGTGGAGAGTGCCAAGCCGGCATTTCTTCGCCACAAAGGCAGTGCCAGCCCTGCATTCACATGTAGAAGAGATGGTGGGCCAGTCTTTGAGCATGTCGGTCTCTGCCAAAGTGCACGGCAGCGCCGACGTGTGGAGCTGTAACTACGGTCAGGGACAGTACATGTCATTTACGGCCCACTGGGTGAACGTGGTGCCGGCACAGCCGCACCAGCAACTTGGACAGGTCACGCCGCTTTTGCCTCCACGTTTGCACGTCCTTGGTCCAGCAAAGATGTCCGCCTCTACCACCTCTTCTTCCGCCGTGTCCTCAGCCGCCACCCCCGTGCCAAGTCCCATTACCCGACCGGCATATCACATGTGCAGGGCGCAACGGTGTCACGCTGTGCTGCACCTGGTATGCCTTGGCGAACGTAGTCACACAGGGGAGGAACTTCTGAGTGTAATGAACAGAGAAATCGACAGATGGCTGTCTCCGCGCAAACTGAAAATCGGAACCATGTTGACCGACAACGGAAAGAACATGGTGTCTGCTCTGCGTCAAGGAAGGTTGTGCCATGCGCCATGCATGGCTCACGTGTTCAATCTGGTTGTCAAGCGGTTCCTAAAATCCACCATCCCACTGCAAGACATCCTTGAAATGTCACGTAAACTTTGCATGCATTTCAGCCATTCCTACACCGCAAAGCACACCCTCCTTGAGCTGCAGCGGCAGAACGGAATTCCACAGCATCGCCTGATCTGTGACGTTGCAACAAGGTGGAATTCAACCCTACATATGTTAGACCGCCTTTACGAACAGCGAAAGGCCATCACCGATTTCCTGATGTTACAAGCGGATAAAGGTACTCCCCTGTGTAACTTAGATGTCAGCCATTGGCAGCTCATGCGTGACACCTGCCGCTTGCTCAGGCCCTTTGAGGAGGCCACGCTATTCGTGAGTCGGCAGGACTATGGGATGAACGACGTCATTCCTCTGTTGCACGTCCTGGAACAAATGCTGTTAACAATGGCTGGTCAGGGTGCGGTAGACGTGGCGCACAGATCTCAACGCCTCATGACCCCTGTGGGGGCAGGACAGGAAGAAGAGGAGGAGGTACAGGAGGACATTGGTGCTCAGGAATTATTGAGTGAAATGGGTGGTTTTTCCACTCAGCGGACAGGAGTGGAGGAGCAGGAGCATCTGGTAGAGGAGGAGGAGGAGACAGAGGACCCAGACGCACCGTGGCAGTATGCTGTGGAGATGGAGGCAGGGAGTCCCTCGCATTCCTTGGCACAAATGGCCCATAGCATGCTCGCTTGCTTGCGTAGCGACAGCCGAATAATAACCATCAGACAGAGGGATGACTTTTGGCTGTCCACCTTGTTGGACCCTCGCTACCGTTCAAAAATGGTGGCCTTTTTCACACCTGCTGAGAGGGAGGCCAAATTAAAGTACTATAAAAACCACCTATGTAGTCAGTTGGTCTCTGCCTTTCTGCGCCAACGTCCATCCTCAGACACTGTGGGCCCTGTGCGCTCGCGTTCCGCTGCCATGGCAGCAGGGGAGGGGTGGGGTGGTAGGAGCAGTGGCAGCTCCACCAGCAGCGGCTGCCTCAGTCTGCAGTCGATGATGAGTAGCTTTCTTCACCAGCGCAGTGAGGAAACTACTAACCAGCCGCAGCAGCAGCAGCATCAGGTGGACCTGGAGCAGGACCTCAAACAACAGGCTTGGGCCTACTTGGACAGCACCCTGCCAACCGAGGTAGACAATCCCCTTGACTACTGGGCAACGAAACTTGACCTTTGGCCCCAACTAGCTGAATTTGCCCTTGAAAGGCTGTCATGCCCGGCCAGTAGCGTGGCATCGGAGCGCGTGTTTAGTGCGGCAGGAGGTATTGTAACTCCGCGGAGGACACGACTGTCCACCCAAAGTGTGGAGAGACTCACGTTTGTGAAAATGAATCAGGCGTGGATTAGTCTGGATTTCAAACCACCAGTTCCTGACACAACTGACTAAATCCGCCATGAATCATGCCCCAAACATGTTATTATTTTTAACATAGGCCTCTGTATGGCCTTCAATTTAAGCTGCTTACGCTTCGCCACTCTGCCATGGGCCCCTGTACCGCCTCCTCTTGCTGCTGCCAGGTCCAGAGTGTGTCATGGGTCCACTCTCTGGACCTGGCAGCAGCAAGAGGAGGCGGTACAGGGGCCCATGGCAGAGTGGCGAAGCGTAAGCAGCTTAAATTGAAGGCCATACAGAGGCCTATGTTAAAAAGTCCCCCCAGCAGCAGCGTGGGGAGACGACTATTAGTCGTCTCCCTACGCTGCTTCTGGGGGGACTTTTTAACATAGGCCTCTGTATGGCCTTCAATTTTAGCTGCTTACGCTCCGCCACTCTGCCATGGGCCCCTGTACCGCCTCCTCATGCTGCTGCCAGGCCCGTAATCTGTCATGGGCCCCTGTACCGCCTCCTCATGCTGCTGCCAGGTCCAGAGTGTGTCACGGGTCCCTGTACAGCCTCCCATTGCTGCTGTCTCCATCGCCACACTCTGCCATGTGCCACTTTCAGGTCTCCTCACACTGCTGGTGGGTTCCATTTTGTCATAGGGTGCTGTATGGCCTCCCATTGCTGCTGCCTCCACCGCCACACTGTGGCTCCACACTCTGGTTTTGGCCCCGTGACTGCCCAAATGAGTGAAGTGTGCGGTGATTCTAAGATCGACGGCACTCATCTGCATGTCATACTGACTGACAGTATTATTTCTCTTCCCCAGCAGACTCCAAGGGCATTTAAATTAAAGGTACAGTGTTCTGCACTAATATAAAGGCTCTCTGAAGCCTAGAAACACCCTTTTTATAAGTTAAATTCGCAGCAAATATATTCGGCTCGAATCGAATTTATTCCGCGAATTCGGCGAATCAGCCGAATCGAATTTTTGAATAATTCGCTCATCTCTACTGACCAGGCCATTTTTTGCTATATTTTGCAGCGCTGCGTTACTTTAACTGACAATTGCACGGTCATGCAATACTTCACCCAAATTAAATTGATGTTCTTTTTTTCCCACAAATAGAGCTTACTTTTGGTAGTATTTGATCACTTCTGCGGTTGTTACTTTTTGAGCTATTAGCAAAAAAAATAACTATTTTGAAAAAAAAACTATATTTTTTATGTTCTGCTATAAAACAAATCCAATAAAAAAATTTTAAAAATCAAATTTCTTCATAAATTTAGACGAAAATGTATTCTGCTACATATTTTTGGGAAAAAATCCCAATAATTGTATATTGATTAGTTTGCGCAAAGGTTATAGAGTCTACAAACTATGGTAAATATACTGGAATTTTTTTTTTATACTAGTAATGGCGGCGATCAGCGACTTAAAGCGGGACAGCGATATTGCAGCGGACATTTTTAAACTAATTGATACTGACATATTGTTGGAACCAGTGACACCAATACAGTGATCAGTGCTAAAATTATGCACTGATCACTGTACTAATGACACTGGTTGGGAAGCGGTTAACAGCTAGGGCGATCAAAAGGGTTATGTGTGTGCCTAGCTATGTGGTTGGTTTACACTAGGTGGTGCTTTTACTAGGGGAAGTGATGGAACATGTTCTCAGCTCTACAGAGAGACATGATTCATGACTTTCCCCTGCCACAACAGAACTGTATCAATTTAAACAGATACAGCTCTGTTCTTCCTCCCTGATCGACGGTCTGCAAGAGACGGCGAGCAAGTACCCTCAGGGGCATGTAGAACATTTTGTGCTGTGACAGTTCACAGCTGAAGATATCCTCCGGAAGCGCGCCCACGTGTGGCAGAAGCGCAAAATGACGTTTATGTGATTTTGCACAGGAATACTGCCCTGTAGCAAAAAAATGGCTATAGGGCAGAGGGAAAGTGGTTACTGGGGTCATGTTGGTTGTGAAGTGTTTCATGCAAACCTGGTCAGCCACAGAGTGGGAGATGCTTAGAGGAAAAAAGTCACCCTCCTGGCAATGAGAGATGACCCCACTCACCACCAAAAAAATTCAATAGCGTTGTTGGTACCAGTGTGTGCCTCTGCACACTAACAGTACTCGCCGTTCTGCTGTGTAGTATAGCGTCGTGACGTCAGAGGAATCCCCCTGAGGAAGCCACGTGACCCTGTGGCTTAACACGTACGGGGCTCTGACGTCATGACGCTATACTACACAGCAGAACAGCGAGTACTGTTAGTGTGCAGAGGCACACACTGATACAAACAACGCTATTGAATTTTTTTTCTACATGTGAGTGCGCATTTTTTTGGCTTGGTAATTAACCATTTATAACCAAAGGATAAGGCACTATGTGGACATTTATGTTTTTCATGTATCAACTGGAGGAATAAAGGGGAGAGGAGGAAACAGGAGAGAGATCCCAGCAGGATAAGGGGAGATATCCTCAACCATCCATCCTTCACTTAAAGCCAAGAAGGGAGATCAAGAGACCCCCAGTGGAAGGAGACATATTACAAGTGCACTTAATAAGATATATACAGTCAGGTCCATAAATATTGGGACATCGACACAATTCTAACATTTTTGGCTCTATACACCACCACAATGGATTTGAAATGAAACAAACAAGATGTGCTTTAACTGCAGACTGTCAGCTTTAATTTGAGGGTATTTACATCCAAATCAGGTGAACGGTGTAGGAATTACAACAGTTTGCATATGTGCCTCCCACTTGTTAAGGGGCCAAAAGTAATGGGACAGAATAATAATCATAAATCAGACTTTCACTTTTTAATACTTGGTTGCAAATTCTTTGCAGTCAATTACAGCCTGAAGTCTGGAACGCATAGACATCACCAGACGCTGGGTTTCATTCCTGGTGATGCTCTGCCAGGCCTCTACTGCAACTGTCTTCAGTTCCTGCTTGTTCTTGGGGCATTTTCCCTTCAGTTTTGTCTTCAGCAAGTGAAATGCATGCTCAATCGGATTCAGGTCAGGTGATTGACTTGTCCATTGCATAACATTCCACTTCTTTCCCTTAAAAAACTCTTTGGTTGCATTTGCAGTATGCTTTGAGTCATTGTCCATCTGCACTGTGAAGCAGCGTCCAATGAGTTCTGAATCATTTGGCTGAATATGAGCAGATAATATTGCCCGAAACACTTCAGACTTCATCCTGCTGCTTTTGTCAGCAGTCACATCATCAATAAATACAAGAGAACCAGTTCCATTGGCAGCCATACATGCCCATGCCATGACACTACCACCACCATGCTTCACTGATGAGGTGGTATGCTTAGGATCATGAGCAGTTCCTTTCCTTCTCTATACTCTTCTCTTCCCATCACTCTGGTACAAGTTGATCTTGGTCTCATCTGTCCATAGGATGTTGTTCCAGAACTGTGAAGGCTTTTTTACATGTCGTTTGGCAAACTCTAATCTGGCCTTCCTGTTTTTGAGGCTCACCAATGGTTTCCATCTTGTGGTGAACCCTCTGTATTCACTCTGGTGAAGTCTTCTCTTGATTGTTGACTTTGACACACATACACCTACCTCCTGGAGAGTGTTCTTGATCTGGCTAACTGTTGTGAAGGGTGTTTTCTTCACCAGGGAAAGAATTCTTCGGTCACCCACCACAGTTGTTTTCCGTGGTCTTCCGGGTCTTTTGGTGTTGCTGAGCTCACCGCTGCGTTCCTTCTTTTTAAGAATGTTCCAAACAGTTGTTTTGGCCACGCCTAATGTTTTTGCTATCTCTCTGATGGGTTGGTTTTGTTTTTTCAGCTAAATGATGGCTTGCTTCACTGATAGTGACAGCTCTTTGAATCTCATCTTGAGAGTTGACAGCAACAGATTCCAAATGCAAATAGCACACTTGAAATGAACTCTGGACCTTTTATCTGCTCATTGTAATTGGCATAATGAGGGAATAACACACACCTGGCCATGGAACAGCTGAGAAGCCAATTGTCCAATTACTTTTGGTCCCTTAACAAGTGGGAAGCACATATGCAAACTGTTGTAAGTCCTACACCATTCACCTGATTTGGATGTAAATACCCTCAAATTAAAGCTGACAGTCTGCAGTTAAAGCACATCTTGTTTGTTTCATTTCAAATCCATTGTAGGGGTGTATAGAGCCAAAAATGTTAGAATTGTGTAGATGTCCCAATATTTATGGACCTGACTGTACATGTGTTTTTTGCAAGGACATTATAATTTAGTCCATGACTTTTCACACTTCATACAGTCATAATTAATGGTTGGGCTATAGTGTGAGGATAGCACAACTACATCAAAAGAGGATTCTCTCACGTTTTTTATATTATTTGATGTCACATTTGATTGGTTTTTCTCACTTGCACCATTATCATCATATGTAATTTTTGGATAAATAGGGTTCATTCATTGTAAATTTATATTATTAATTTACACGTTTGTGTGGGAGTAATTTAAGGTATACACGGATTAGTATTTATATATTTTTTTTATTTTGGGTGGAGCGACACATATTTATATATTTTTATATGGAAATGCAATTATTTTAGTAAATATAAACTGCTAAATACCTTTTCTCATCAGCAGTTAGAGCAGTATTGAAACTTCTATCAGAGCACTGGTTAAAGCTTGTAGGTGGATGTAGAACCGATGACCACTGTCTGGACAGTGATGATTGGCCCTGTGCTGATTACATATACTCTTCCAAGAAAAATAAAAAACCTCTAGCAATACACACCAAACTGAGCATGTGTAGAGTGTCTCCACACAATCTGTCTTATCAGGAGATAAGAGGGGATGCACTAGAAGAAGGGGAGGAAGAGAAGACAGCATTTTTACACAATGCAGAGGAGTAACCCCTTACGTTCCACAGGGAGTATAACAAGCATGCTTTTATACAGTCTAGTTTTACTATTGTAGGTTTATTAGCACTTTAATATCCAAGCCTGTAAGTGTCACAGAATTGCAGCACAGAAAAGTCTGTTGCATTCACACAACCTGTGGAGTTTTACAGCATTAAAGCAGAACTTCGCCCAAAAGGTGAGGTTCTGCTGTTCCTTCTCATCGCCACTCCTCCTCTATTAAAATTGGCATCTTTTTTTTTGGGGGGGGGTAGTGGGTACTTGGTTTTGATAGTTACCTGCTCCCACTTCTGCTCTGACCACCTAGGCTATCAGAGCAGATGTTTGCCTTCCCCCTCCTTGTCCTGCAGCCTCTTGGGACACATCACAGGTCCCAGGAGACTGCAGAACCATTCATAAGGCAAAGCTTGTGCATGCGCAGTGGGCACCCACCTGTGAAGCCACAAGCTATTATAGTCAGCTGCCCGCAGTTAAGATGCCAGTGCTGGGGATTGAAGGCCAGTGAAGAAACTGGCTCAGGAGAGCACTGCACTGGACCCATGGATAGGCGGGTGGCTGTTTCTAAAGCTCAGCAGCTACAGTTTTTGTAACTGACTTTTTAATTTTCACACAGGGGACTGAAGAACAGCTTTAACCAAAGAATATCCCTGCGCTAGGTGAAAAATAATAAAGTATTTGGAACTACTGCACCAAAATCACAATTCAAATACAGGACGTGCTATACATAAATCTAACCGTCATATAGGTGTGCTGTCCCTTTAACGTTCAATCACAATATGATGTGCATAAATAAATGTAAACACAATACAAACACCAGTTTATCAGCAATTCACATGTAGATAAATTTCAATTCATAAACAATCAATATAAAATAAAGTGCAAAAAAGAGATGAACATTCATAAAGTGCAATTTTATGAGCTAACAGTAAAGAGGTTAAAAAAGTGCAATGGTTCAAATCATCATAAGTAAATAAATCCACATTTCTCCAATTAATCCTCACTGCATATGACACATACCACAGGGCGAGGTGAAATCAAAGTAAATAAAATAAATTAAAAAATAGTCAAAATTCATAGAAAAATCCAAAATTCATATAGAGTTCTCACAGCCACCTTCTGAGTGAAATATACACAACTGTAGTGCCACGAGACGGAAAGGTGCCACAAGACCCCTCCACTGAAGGGGTTAAGTAGGCTCCTTCCCAAGGCAGCACCCCACACTGTGGCTGTGGGAAAAACATCCCACAGTCCTGGATGGAATTGTTTTTGCCTAACAAAAGGAAGCAATTTTTGTATTACTAGACTATGGCAGTCCCTTCTATGTTTTATCTCCTCTTTGCTGAGCGCATTCATCCAGGACCTGGAAGGTGGGGATTCATTGGAGAAATATGGATTATTTATTTCATTGTTTATTTGTTTGTTTTGTTTTATTTTTATGGGTTTTTTTGCTCTCTCTTTTTGCAGCTTTCAGGTATGTGGCATCTGGATGCCTTAGCAACTGACTGCAAACGACTAAAGCTCATGATTGCAAAGATCAGTTCCATCCCTGCAATAATGATCGATTCCATGAACAATGGGCTATTAGGAAGCAGCAAGGCCTTTCAGACGTAAGTAGCTATGACCATGAAGTTGTAAGGTGGGCTGTCATGAAAAAAATTATATTCTGCAGTGAAGTGAAAAAGCTGTCACCTTTGGATCTATGGAAAACCAAAATTGGTGAAAAGTGGTTGTGTGGCTTACCTAAGGTGGGCATGGCTCACTAGATATGCCTAAGGCTAAGTTCCCACCTATGCAGGTTGCGTTTGAGCCGTTTCTGCATTGCATTTTGGAAACGTTTTTGCCGCATTTTGCAGGGGTTTTTTTTCACTTTTTAAAAAATTTTCTTGTTGCTAGGCAGATTCAAAACGCGGCAAAAACACAGCAAAAACGCACTACATGCTTTTCTGCAGCATTTCCATTGAAGTCTATAGAACCAGAAACACAACTTTTTGCGTTACAAATAATGTCCCTGACCCTTTCCAGAAAACGCACCGGGCGAAAACGCACAAATGTGAACATGTCCCATAGGAAATCATGTTAAATGGACTGTACTGCATTTCTGTAAAACGCTGCAGAAAACATTTAGATGGGAACCTAGGGTGAATCAGTAGGATTTTGTTATAATGAGCATGTTTTTAAAATAAAGCCAGGCTCTGAATTGCTTCTGCTCCTCCCACTGACACCAGATCAAATTCAGGTACTTACATCTTTCATAACTTCCAAAACGTGTCACCTGGGCCACCAATTCATAGTTAAATTGTATGGGCAGCCAACCTCTGCCAGATCATTTTGCTGTCTGTGTATCATTGGGGAAATTTACTTTCACTTTATTTCCCAGAGATGCAATGGTTGGGGGTGGTAAAAACACCCAGTTGAGCCCTGATTGTACTGTCCCCAACAGCTCCCCCTTAGGTTTCAAAGGCAGTGAGTGGAGGGATGGGGGGGGGGTTGTAAATATGAATATAAAAACTGTTCTACCTGTTGATTTTTGTGGGCAGTACCCCCACCAAAAGCAACCCATACAACTGAATGTGGGGTTTAAGGTATGGTAATATAATGCCTCCTCACTGCCTTTCAGTAACCCAATAGATTGCTCTTCAGAGGGCAATGCAAGTGCAAAAAAAAAGCCTTAGACAGTTGTCCCTGGGACAGATGTCCCCATTGGACGATTTCCCCTTACCTCTTGTTCTAGGGACAAATCTAATATTTTGGATTTCACATCACTCTCAGTGACAAGGGTCACAAGTATAGAGTGATGAATCTCATTCAATGGGGACACAGAAAGCAATAAAAACTTGTCAGAGTCTTACTCTCTCATACTCTATTTAACACTTGGGAAAAAAAGAGGTACAGTAGATATATCATACTGCATGTATATCTGGCCAAAATATTTTATTAAGTTTTGGATAGAGTTGGATAGATCTCCCTCTCCCCACCACTACTGAAAAGTGATTTTATTGCCATGGTGTCCCTCTTTGGCAGGCCATATACTATACAATCTGAGTGTACAATCCATGTACATCTATCGCAACTATGTAGTGCAATGGCCTGCTTGGTTTGTATTATGCTATTGGATTATTTAGGTTTGTCCTTTTACTACGTAGCTAAGGGTCCTTTCACATGAGCGTTCTGCATGTCCATTTTTCATCTGTCCGTTTACGGATAAAAAACGGACACCCATGTATTTCTATGGACTAGCGGATGTAAAGGGATGATCATCTGTTTGCATATGTTAATGTCCGCATCCGTTAACATCCGTTTTTTTAATGGAAAAAACCCTATTTGTTTCCTACAAAAAAAACGGGACAGACAAAAAAGGATATAAACGGATGTGAACAGACATACAGTCCAGTTTTGCATTGGAAAAGGATGTAAAAAAAATTGATGTAAACTGATAAAAACCGGATGTGAACTGATACGGTTTTTTCTTGGAAAAAATGTGACTGAACTGATGAAAAAAACTGAATGCCCATGTGTAAGGATCCTGCTTTCACACTGATCTGCCGCTTTTTTACCGCGCTTTTACCACACTTTCTGAGTGTTTTTAAAGGACACATTACTTTAAAACTGCACCAAAAACGCTCCTCAGAGGCGTTTTTGAGGCACTTTTCCGGCGTTTTCCATTGATTTCAATGGGAAGAGGCATTTTTTTGGCTTTTTTTAACTCACCAAACATGCCCCAAGGATGCTGCAAGCAGTTTTTACACCGCACCCCAAGTGCAACACCTCAATGTAAAAATACACATAGATATACATTCACATACATAGGGAAACTTTTTTTTTTAGCTTTCCAGGCATTTTTTTTAACGCAAAAAACGCTTCAAAAAGTGCGAAAAAGGAGAGTGTATAGGGACTGCACAGATTGTAATGTGTATTTATCAGGCAACTCCTCGAATTACATAGTTGATGATGGATCTTATAGAGATTGTACAATTTATGGTCACCTTTAGATTTACAAATGTGATGTAATATGAGTATATACATACACAATCCATTCAATTTGTAGAAAGTCAGACAGGACCTTGTACTGCATAGTTGATGATAGATCTGAAAGATTTATTGCATAATATATGGTCATCTTAAGCTGACTATACACCATACATCCAGATTGTACAATCTTCATGCAAATTTTTATCCAATCAGGCAGGCCCTTGCACTACGTCGTTAATGATAGATCTAAAGAAGATTGTACAATCAGATTGTATAGTGTATGGCCATTCTTAGAGAGATTTTTCACTTACTAGTGACTTTCTGTCCCAGCAACAGTTCCATTACTGGTAGACCGTGGGAAGAATTTTTCACAGTAGTGCCAAAAATCTAACAGGGTTCTAACTATTCTCTAATCTGCCAAAAATAAAACATTTTGGCTAGAGAGAGATTTTAAATAAGATCATTAAATAAGAGCACTGCACTCCATTTCTCAACCCTTTAGAGATCTTTGTTCACTTTCTACACCGTTGTTATAGATAGTGCAATGTTGATATCAGATTTTACAATTAAGAGGATTAGGAATTGATGCCAAGTTTTTTTTTCACACTTCACAGAGACAAGGATTGTCAGCAAACTGATGTCAACATGAAAATTGCGGACAAAGGCCACTACAAATGAAAAATGGGTATGTCTGTTAAAATTTTGGTATTTGCTATGGTAAACCACTATAAGTGAAAGTTTAATCTAAGGCTCCATGTACACGGGACACTTCTGAACGATGGAAACTGACTGCTGGAAAACGCAGATTAAAAAACGTCTGTTTAGCTGCGTTTGCATAACGCGTTTATGCGCTTTTGTGTTTAGAATCGTTTTTTAAAGATAAGCACAGGAGAACCTCCCAATTGCCCAGAATGCACTGAAAAGTGATAAATTATTAACTATTTCAGACTGTTTCAGAGAAATACAGAGAGTAGAAGCAGAGACAGCAGTATGTGTTGAGATTAGCTAGGTGTGAGTTGCTTATTAACATTTCTTTTGTTTCCAAGGGAGGGAAAGGTGTCTGGTGGAGGGAGTCATTAAGGTCACCTGGCAGGGGGTCTTCATGAGGAATTTGAGGTGTGAATGGTCATTAACATATCTTTTGTTTCCAAGGGTGGGAGAGGTCTGAGGTGTGAATTGGTCATTACAATGTGTGACAAGCTTGGAAGAAACATCCTGTGTTCAGTGTTTTGTCCATTTGAGTACCTCGAAAACACTTTGCATGCATTTTTCATGATGAAAAAAGGCTCTGGCCAGCATTGGGAACTGGAAGAGTTAAAAAAAAATTTTCAATGCAAACGCTTATGAACCTGATTTCCGCATTTACAAGCGTTTTGCATTTGAAACGCTGATAAAATTGACTGCTGAACGCAAGTTTTCTGCGTTCAAAAAAATGACTGTAAACTCAAATGCCTGTAAACGACTGTAAACGAAGACGTGTACATGGACACATAAGAATATTCAGGGGCTGCTGAAAAATGCTGAACAGCTTCTAAACGTGAGTTTATCAGCAGCAGTGTACATGAGCCCTAAGGCAGCCCACAGAGGAGTCAGTTTCTGTTTCAACAATGAGAGATTGGATAGGAAGGATTGAGTATATAAATAAGATGGAGGAGTTATACCATATAGATGAAGATAGAATGGAAAAATTTGGAAAAGAAAGGAGCAGGTGGTATGTTTTTAAACCATCTGAAAAATATCTTGAAATAATGGGCGTCCAGGTAGTAGAGTTGGAGAACTAAACTGAACAAATGGAAAGTTATAGTGTGAAAAGAGAATATAGGGTTTTGACTGCGATTAGTAGACAGGTTAAGGGCTCATGTACACTGCAGTTCCTAAGCTGACGTTCAGGAGCTGTTCGGTGTTTTTTAATAATAAATAATAATAATGATGATAATAATTTAATATATTTTTGAAGGGTTAGGGATTAAGGTTTTTGTTTATTTATTTATTATTACAAAGCATTTATTTATGATTATTTTTATTTACTTTTGTATTTATTTAACATTTATTTATAATAATAATAATAATAATAATAATAACAACAACAATAATAATAATATAATCACCCTAACAAAATAATAAATAAATAATAAAATAATTAATAATTTGATAATATTAAAATAATAAATTATTAATAATAATAATAATAATAATAATAATAATAAAAACTGATGGAAAAGTTGAAACAGAAAAACCTACCAACAAATGAAGCAACAGATGATATTTTTCTCTATTGGCTACTAAAAAAATGCCAATGCATAAAAATACTGTTTGAAAATGCACAAATTCATGGTAAAATACGCTAAAAAAACGCTACACTCAGATGTGAATGAAGCAAGGGCGTCTTTCTATCTGCTTTTTTTCCCTGTAGTTTGTGTTACATATAAGACAAACAGGAGGCGTGAGACTCCGTGGGGAGGCTAGAGGTGGTAGCAATGGCAGGGAGACCTCACAGAGCCTCACCACTGTGAAGGATGAGTTTCAGGTGTGCTGACCCTTGAAGAGAAGCACATGGCATAAGACATATAGTATGGATCTTACAATATGCTTTATAACTGACCTCTGATGAACTCTTGTCTTTTACAGATACTTGTGTCCCTAAAGGTGTCTAGGTAAGCTTGTTATTTATTTCACAAATACCTACTGCTTACTAACACTGGACTCCATGGATGAAAGCTTGGAGGAGAAGGAGAGTCCAGACTCAGCTCTTAATTTCTTGAATTCTTCCACCTACACTTGAAGGTGAAGGCACAGGGGTCACACAAATACATTTCTTACAAGAAAAGGTTGTAGTGGGGTTTGAGTTTTGTATTGGCTCTTTAAAAATAATACAAATAAATAAATACATAAATAAAAAGGAACTCCAGCAAAAACTTTCATTTTTTTTCTTTTAAGAATGGGAAAGATGAGTATGTCTGCTTTTACAGCCTTTGTGGATTTTGTTCCTCATTTGTGTGTCTCTGTCTTATTAGAACGGTGAAGGTTGACAACCTCTTTCAGGTTTTATTGGCACCTGTGTCCCTGTTGCTGAGCCTTCCTTCTATTTCCTGTTTGATCAGTAAGATAGGAAGTGTAATATAATTTTCCCATGATGTCCTCCCATTCTAACCGCGCATGCGCGGCTCTGGGAGCGCGCAGCATGGCGATCGGAGGTGGGCGGATCACCGATCAATGGAAAGAGCCGAAGATGTCGGCTCAGTCATGTGATCAGCTGTGTCCAATCACAGCTGATCACATGTAAACATTGAAATGCCGGTTATAGGCATTTCTCTCCTCACAAGCTGTCACGCTGACAGAGGAGAGGAGAGCCGGTAATCAGCATTCCTCGGAGGGGACATGTACACTGATCATCAAGGCACTGATGATCAGTGTGCCCTGATGATCTGTGTAGCCCCAGCAGTGCTACCTGTCAGTGTCCATCAGTGCCAGCTGTCAGTGCTCATCCATGCCACCTGCCAGTGCCCATCAGTGCCACATTTTAGTGCCTACCAGTGCACATCAATGCCACATATCAGTGCCCATCTGGGCTGCCTTTCAGTGTCACCCATCAGTGCCAGTCAGTGCCACCTATCAATGCCAGTCAGTGTCACCTATCAGTGCTGCCAATCAGTGCCAGTCAGTGCCGCCTATCAGTGTGCATCAGTGTCGCCTATCAGTGCCCATCAGTACTGCCTATCTTTGCCGCCTAACAGTGCCAGTCAGTCCCACCTAACAGTGGCAGTCAGTGCAGCCTATCAGTGCCAGTCAGTGCCGTCTATCAGTGCCACCTATCAGTGCCATATATGAGTGCTGTCTTTCAGTGCCCATCAGTGATGCCTGTCAATGCCCATCAGTGCCATCTACCAGTGCCTCCTCATCAGTGCCCATCAGTGCCACCTATAAGTGTCCATCAGTGCAGCCTATCAGTGCCCATCACTACAGCCTCATTAGCGCACATCAGTGAAGGAGAAAAATCACTTATTTACAAAATGTTATAACAAAAACTAATCAAAAACGTTGGTTTTTTTTCAAAATGTTCAGTGGTTTTTGGTTTGTTTAAGAAAAAATAAAAAACCCAGAGGTTATTTAATACCACCAAAATAAAGCTCCATCTTTCACAAAAAAATGATAAAAATTTCATATGGGTACAGTGTTGCATGACCACGCAATAGTAATTCAAAGTGTGACAGAGCTGAAAGCTGGAAATTGGCCTGGGCAGGAAGGGGGTATAAATGCCCTGTAGGCTAGTGGTTAACATTGACTCACATTTGGTGGAAGTGCTCAAAAATTCAGGGGTATTGTCAAGAGATAATTTAATATATACAGGAGATTTTGGGGATAACTATTCAAAAAGACCCATGGGTATGCCTATTTTATAGGACAGAGATATCAGTAAAACAATCTAAAAATAGTCTATTATACCATTTACTTAGTGCTGCAAAAGGCTTAATCCCCAATGTTGGAAGGCACAGGACCCCCCAACAATGAGAGATTGGATAGCGAGGATTGAGTATATAAATAAGATGGAGGAGTTATACCATATAGATGAAGATAAAATGGAAAAATTTAGAAAAGAAAGGAGCAGGTGGTATGTTTTTAGACCATCTGAAAAATATCTTGAAATAATGGGTGCCCAGGAAGTAGAGTTGGAGAACTAAACTGAATAAATGGAAAGTTATAGTGTGAAAAGAGAATATAGGGTTTTGACTGCGATTAGTAGACAGGTTAAGGGCTCATGTACACTGCAGTTCCTAAGCTGACGTTCAGGAGCTGTTCTGTGTTTTTTTTCAGCAGCCCCAGCAGTCCATGTACACATAGTCGTTTACAGGCAGTTGAGTATACAGTCGTTTCTTTTAACGCACCAAACTTCCGTTCAGAAGTAGAATTTACCGGCGTTTCAAACGCCAAGCGCTTGAAACGCGTATAAATGCTTGTAAACGCGGTTAACCGGGTTTATAAGCATTTGCCTTTAGAAGGGTTTTTTAACTGTTCCAGATGCTGTCCAGAGCCTTTTTTCATCATCAGAAATGCATGCAAAGCGTTTTCCATGTATTCAAATGGTCCTAGTACACCAGTGCAGTCAGTTCCAGGATTCGCATGAAGGAAAAAATGGTAGAAAGTGCTGCATTATGCTCATGATAGGATCCATAGTGAATACAACCAGAAAAGACAGGTAATCTCAAAATATACTGCTCTCTCTGCTTCTGCTCTCTCTATTCTTCTCAAAATGTCTGAAATAATTTTTTGGGAAGGTCTCCTGAGGTTATCTTTTAAAAAGCTTCTAAACGCAAACGCGCATAAACACGGTATGCAAACGCAGCTAAACTGACATTTTTTAACCTACGTTTTCTAGCAGTCAGTTTCCATCATTCAGAAGAGTTTTCCAAATGCCCCGTGTACATGAGCCCTAAGAAAGAAATAGAAATAACTATCTGGACAGGGGTAATTATTGGGTAGGGAGGGATAAGGAGGGATAGATTGAGGGTTAAAGATGTTTAGTTGGACTGTTCATGTTTTGATAAATTGTATTGTTGTATTATGTTTTGAAATAAAATTTAATAAAAGATATTAATAACAAAAAGAAAAAAGATAATTATTTGCCAAGCAGTGATAGCATCCTATCTGTTGGAATACAGTGTTCATTTATTTTCAATCGCCTAAGCGCCCACCTCACTGACAACAACCTCCTTGATCCACTACAGTCTGGCTTCCGTCCCCTACACTCCACCGAAACCGCCCTACTTAAAATCACTAACGACCTGCTAACCGCCAAAGCTAATGGCCTCTACTCAGTCCTCCTACTCCTCAACCTCTCCGCGGCCTTCGACACAGTCGACCACCCCCTCCTCCTTACTAAACTACACTCCCTTGGCATCAGGGACTCTGCTCTCTCCTGGTTCTCCTCTTACCTATCCCAACGCTCCTTCAGCGTTACCTATAACGCTGCCACCTCCCCCTCTCTCCCCCTCTCTGTTGGGGTCCCCCAAGGCTCTGTCCTCGGACCCCTTCTTTTCTCCATCTACACCTCCTCCCTTGGCAAACTGATACACTCCCACGGCTTCAACTATCACCTCTACGCTGATGACACGCAAATTTACCTCTCCACCCCTCGCCTCACCTCACTCTCTCACTCTCTGCCCACATCTCCCACCTCCTAAATGACATATCAGACTGGATGTCGCTCCATTTCCTCAAGTTAAACCTTTCCAAAACCGAGCTCCTAGTTTTCCGAGCAGCCCGTGCCCCCCCCCATCCTCTCCATCATGACTAACAACGCCGCCATCAATCCCACCCCACACGCCAAAGTCCTAGGTGTCACCCTGGACTCAAACCTTTCCTTCCAACATCATGTCCAATCACTATCAAATTCATGCAGGCTCCACCTCCGCAACATCTCCAAGATACGTTCGTTCCTAACCCCAGACACCACTAAACAACTCGTACACTCCCTTATTATCTCACGCCTAGACTACTGCAACTCCCTTCACAACACAGGCTATCCGCGCTCCAGTCTATCCTGAACTCAGCGGCTAGTCTCATCCACCTCACCAACCGCTCCAATTCTGCCACCCCCCTCTGCCAACGCATTAAATTCAAATTACTAATTCTGACCTACAAAGCCATTCATAACGCTGCCCCAAACTACCTCACCGACCTGATACCCAAATACCACCCTACCCGTGCCCTTTGCTCCTCACAAGACCTCCTACTCTCTAGCTCCCTGGTCTCCTCCTCCCACGCCCGACTGCAGGACTTCTCCAGGACTTCCCCCATCCTCTGGAACTCCCTACCCCAATCCATCAGACTGTCACCTACCCTCCTCACCTTCAGGCTTACCCTGAAAACCCATCTCTTCAGGGAAGCCTACCCCACCCTCATTCCATCTCCTCCACTCCATCCCCCACAGCCACTTCCTCCTGTACCTCTACCCCCTCCCTCCTAGATTGTAAGCTCGAAAGAGCAGGGCCCTCGAACCCCTCGTGTATTGTATTGTTACTGTATTGTCTCATGTACTGTTCCCCACTTTAATGTACAGTGCTGAGCAAACCTTTTGGCGCTATATAAACACTGTATAATAATAATAATAATAATAATTTTGTACAATTACATCAGTATTAAGTAGAGATATATTCTTCAACCAGTAGATGGCAGTGTTTATAAGTTTGTAGCTGCATCTATGGTAAACTCCAGCCTTTTTCGACTGGGGTGCCTTGAAGATTCTTCAGGGGTGCCTTGGCAAAATGTTGAAAAAATTGCCCCAAATTTGTATACAAGCCAGTGGCTGGAACAAGCCTTTTAGTTGCACAAAGCCATAGGTTTTCATTGTGCACTATTACAACCTTCTAGGTGCCTGACAACCAATGACATCATCAGTTGTTAAGGAGTATGTCAGCTGCCTACACAGCATCCTTGTTTGATCCTCCCCAGCCCCTCTCCATCAGTGCTGGGGTCACTTTAGCTCAGTGATGGAGAAAAACTATGAGGGAGAAGAGAAATAATGGAATGCTAGTCATTACCAGTGTGCAAAAAATATTTGCTTTGGAAGAATAAATCACTTCTAATGTTGGGTGTCCTACATGTGTGGATGTTGCTGCATTATATCAAATTATTAGAATAGTTTTTTACATTTTAGAATGGGGTGCCTCAGGACTGTTCATAATTTTAAAGGGTGCCTCGGGACTGTCCATAATTTTAGAGAGTGCCTCGGGACTGTCCATAATTTTAGAGGGTGCCTTGGGACTGTCCATAATTTTAAAGGGTGCCTCAGGACTGTCCATCATTTAGAGGGTGCATCAAGACGGTCTATAATTTTAGAGGGTACCTTGGGACTGTCCATAACCTTAAAGGATGCCTCGGGACTGTCCATAATTTTAGAGGGTGCCTCGGGACTGTCCATAATTTTAGAGGGTGCCTCGGGACTTCTTTACATGTCCTTGTTGCTGATTTCCTACCTTCACTGAATACGTCATCCATCATCTGGTTCACTCAGTAGCTGCTCTATAATAACCTATTAATTTTTAAATCAAACCGTTAATTCTCTTTGGTTTCCTGTTTTCCTGCTATTCCCCGAACCACTGGTCTTAGCACATCCATTCTGTAGTTTGTTTTCCAGGAAGCAGTGATGTAATTCAGCCCACTACTACAAAAATGCACTCCGGATTCATTCCAGATATGTTTTTTGCTTACAGTTCACACCACACGCAGTTTTCATGCACTTTGCCATGTTCCAGTTTGGTTCTGTGCAGAAAAAATGCAGCATGTTCTACTTTTTTTTTCTTGCATCGGAAACTGACTGCATTAGTGTGAACCAGGGCCATTGGAATACATTATTATTATAGAGGATTTATATAGCGCCAACAGTTTGCTCAGCGCTTTACAATATAACAGGAGACAATACAGCAACAATACAGTTCAATACAAGAGGGTTAGGAGGGTCCTGCTCCTTGGAGCTTACAATCTAAGAGGGAGGGGAATACATAGAAAACACTGTGCATGCATTTTTGATGCAGAAAAAAAGTGCACTGAATTGCCTCTAGTGTGAATTAGCCCTCAGACATATTCACCATGCACAGGCCTAGTGTTCCCGCCCACATTCATAATTCCTTGTGGTTGATGGGAACTGTAGTTTCCTTTTACTGCAGAGAGAGAAGACAGGATATGATGTGATCCCTGCTGTTACACCTCCTTCTTGGCAGAGCAGATCCTGTTATCTTTTGAACTACAGAAATGAGGTCATGAAAATTAAATTTGAGTTTTCTACTAAATGGTAAAGATTTTCAAAATGTTATTAACTGTTTAGTGTTTTGTGTAGGGGGTGTACTAATGGCTGATTTTTTTCCCTATAAGTTATATGCACATTTACCATATTTTATGCATGCTTTATAGCTGTAAAAGTCTCTCTTTTTAAGGCATCCAAAAGTCCTGAGACTGCTCCTGGGCACTGCCTTCTTGGATGTGATGTCAGCAGCCCCAGCAGAATCAGAGCTGTCACTCACGTGATACTCTATAGCATGGGTGTCAAACTGGCGGTCCTCCAGCTGTTGCAAATCTACAAGTCCCATCATGTCTCTGCCTTTGGGAGTCATGCTTGTAAATATCAATCTTGCAATGCATCATGGGACTTGTAGTTTGGTAACAGCTTCAGGGCTGCCAGTTTGACACCCATGCCCTATAGTATTCCCGTCAACTTCTCTGGCTGCTACATAAACAGTTATATAGGGAAGTGAAGGGCAGAGGAGCTGGGCCAGCACAGACAGTAAGTAGACACTCCAGAGGAGGAGAGGGCTATGTGCAAGGAGGGAGCAGGTTGTGTTAGGGAATTGACTCTCCTGGGGTACTACATTTTCTAACAAGTTGAAAGGCACATTGTAAGGGAATATGTTACAGAAAAGAAAAACACACTACAAGTAAGCTTTTATAAGGAATGTTTCTGTGCTTTTACCTGAAATTTCTTTAACGCTTGTGAGAGTCTCTTAACAGAAATTTCCCTTTACTTCCTCTCCCATAAAGGATATGTTTCCAATGTGAGGGAAATTCCCTCCAGTCATCTGTCACGGTAACAATTGTCACGGTTTCCATTGAAAGATTTCCTTTTTATTCCTGGTCTGATGGCAACTCAAAAATTTGGATTTACCTTCACATTCATTCTCGGAGATATTGTGAATCTCTCTAATGTACTCCAGCAGCTTAAAGTCCATCTCTAGGCAAAAAAAGCCCCAGCAAGATTTTTGTGAAAAAGCAGCTCTGGCAGCACCACTTGCCTCATACCCGGAGCTGCTCCCAGCAGTTAATACTTTCCAGTCACTAGATGTCCTAAGATGAATGAAGCCCGGACTGCGGATGATCTGTGAGTACAGAATGAATAAGAATACATTTGCACAGGCGACTAGCCCCGGTGCAGGTAACAGTGGCAGGAATTATTGCTGATTTTGCCACATGTGAGTGGCTAGCTGCGGCCGCCAAGCTCTGCACAGTTCAATAAAAGGTCCTTAGTTACTGCAGCTATCCATGGCTATCGGCACAGCCAGTGACTACCTGCAGTGATTGCTGCAGGATGCACTTTGTTTGCGCCCAGCAGTGATCACCACAGGTAACTGCTGGCTGTACAGATATCCGCAGGTAGCAGTGGCCGCCAGCAGCCTGTCTTTGACTTGTCTAGGGCTCAGCGTGTAGTGGATTGTGATACACAGTCCACATTTTATTAGATGATCAGTAAAATGACAATTTTATAGTCTTGCTACATTCTGTTTCTTGCTCTTTAAATTCCTTACTCTCTTAAGTAAACAATCAGATATAGGTTGACAGAACAATGATGATAATTAAGATGGCGCTTTCATCCGGAGTCTCACCCTTGGTGACTCATTAGGAGAAAAGTATCTTTTAATGTAAACAACCCCCATAAAAGGGAATGAGTCGTTTTGGGGACAATGATTGGAAGATATCAACATGGATGGATGAACACGCAGAAACCCAGTGGACTTTTCACCCAATCAATGTATATGCTTTGCCTGCATCATATGCCCTATAAATTATACTGTTAGTTCCTCAATAAAACAGAATTTTAGGAAGTTGGCAAACTGCGAAGTGTCAGTGTCTTACTTCCACGTGCACGTATTCTCATATTAATTTGGCTCACTGGTAGATCACGGTAAATGGTCTGTAAGTGACCTAGTCCAAGACAAGCGTCCACAGCTAACCGCTCACAGGTGGCAAAATCAGCAGCAGGAATTAGCAGATTCCTGCTGCTGTCATTCATACTGGGGCTGGTCACCTATGCAAATGTAGCCTAAGCCTGGCCCCTGAGGAAGCATCAGCGCAGTGCTCAGTTCTCACATCAAGGGGCATTTTCTGAATGCAATGGGCCTGGGTGCAAGGGCATAAGTTGGGCCTCTTGCCTCTTCCTGTGTCTGGGCTTCTTTAAAGTGGTTGTAAAGGCTGAAGCTTCTTTACCTTCATGCATTCTATGCATGAAGGTAAAATACCTTCTCTGTGCAGCACCGCCCCCCACCCAATACTCACCTAGGCCCCCTCTTGATCCAGAGATGTGCACTGGAGTCTCGGCTATACCGGGACTTTCTCTTCTCATTGGCTGAGACAGCCAATGGCTCCCACTGCTGTCAGTCGCAGCCAGTGAGCCAATGAGAAGAGAGAGGGGTCGGGGCCGAGCTGTGCCTCCATGTGTGAATGAGCACAGAGTAGCGGTTGCCCCCATAGCAAGCATCACCACAGTGCTCAGTTCTCACATCAAGGGACATTTTCTGAATGCAATGGGCCTAAGTGTAAGAGCATACGTTGGGCCCCTTGCCCCTTCCTGTGTCTAGGCTTATTTAAAGTGGTTGTAAAGGCTGAAGGTTATTTACCTTCATGCATTCTATGCATGAAGGTAGAAAACCTTGTCTGTGCAGCATCCCCCCCTGCTCCCACTGCTGTCAATCACATCCAGTGAGTCAATGAGAAGAGAGAGGGGGTGGGGCCAAGCCGTGGCTCTGTGTGTGAATGGGCACACGGAGCAGCGGGTGCCCCCATAGCAAGCTGCTTGATGTGGGGGCACCCGACAGGAGGGAGGGGCCAGGAACGCTGGTGGGGTACCAGAGAGGAGGATCCGGGCTGCTCTGTACAAAACCACTGCACACAGTAAGTAAGTATAGACATGTTTGTTTTTTCTTCTTTAAAAAAAAATAAGCCTTTAGAATCATTTTTTAACCAGTTCTGCACCGACCTATAGCAGAAATACTGCTACAGGGCAGCACGGGTGCTCAAAATCACGCATGTATATGCGTGATTTTGAAGTTCGGGGTAGGGGAAACATACAGTATACAGTACATATTGTTTATACTGTTTAGCCACTTCCTCTGGAGAATTTACCCCCCTTCCTGACCAGGCCATTTTTTGCGATACGGCACTGTGTTAATTTAACTGACAATTGCGCGGTCATGCAGCACTGCACCCAAATGAAATTTATGTTCCTTGTTTCCCATAAATGGAGCTTTCTTTTGGTGGTATTTGATCACCTGTGTGTTTTTAATTTTTTCTGCTATAAACAAAAAAAGACCAACAATTTTGAGAAAAAAAATATATTTTTGACTTTTTGCTTTTAAACATGTCCAGTAAAAAAATGTAAAAAAAAAATTTTTCGTCATAAATTTAGGCCAAAATGTATTCTGCGACATGGCTTTGCTAAAAAAGATCCCAATACGTGTAAATTAATTGGTTTACGTGAAAGTTATAGTGTCTACAAATGTATTTCTGCAGCGGGAAAGTGGTTAAAGGGATGAGGGGGCAACCCTACTTTGCACCCATATACCAGAGCCCTTGTACCCACAAAACACAGCTAATTACTCTGCTGCAAGTGACAATCTCAGACACAAATAAACCTCATTACAAAGGATCCTTTTTAAAGATTAAACGTTCATTAGGCCTCCCTTATACAGGTGGTTGAAGGGCAGTAAAAACAGTAATTGATCCATGGTATTACTGCTCCCTGAGCTGCATGTTAACATGGCCAGCAGGTGCAGCATGATGAAAATCATACACCTTCTTGTTTGGCAGATGGCACTGCCACCAAATTGACCCTTTCAAGTGCATGGGACAGCGCTGCAACTGCTCTGCTACAGCGTGTAATGCGCACAGTTATGACATAGTGCTACAGGTTATTTAAAGAGACATATTGCCAGTGAACTGCCTGTCAAAGGCCTCGGAAAAGCGATTCACTGGGGATGCACCGCCGTACTTGTAAATGAGACCTTACTTTTCCTTTTCTGCACACATAAATGCATCATTTCTAAACCTGCCTTAAACAGGAACTTCATTAAAACCAATGTTGGTGTCAGTGGGAGGAATAGTGGCCATTACTCGTGACATTGGG
Source organism: Staurois parvus (assembly GCF_062004578.1). Lineage (NCBI taxonomy): Eukaryota > Metazoa > Chordata > Amphibia > Anura > Ranidae > Staurois > Staurois parvus. Next base: position 10,473,415 of record NW_028317950.1, on the reverse strand, counting down.
AGGAATAGTGGCCATCATTGGTGTCACTGGGTGGAATAATGCTCATTTCTGGTGTCAGTGGGAGGAATAGTCCTCTTCATTGATGTCCATGGGAGGAATAGTGCTTTGTTGCTAGTGTTAGTAGGAGGAATTGTGCCCCGTTGTTAATATCACTGGAAGTAATAGTGCCTTATTGTTGGTGTCAACTAAATGAAAAGTGCCCCATCATTGGTGTAAGTGGAAGGAATGGTGCCCCTTTGTTGGTGTCAGTGGAATGAATAGTGCCCCTCTGTTGGTGTCAGCAGAAGGAAAAGTGCCCTATCATTGGTGTAAGTGGAAGGAATGGTGCCCCTTTGTTGGTGTCAGTGGAATGAATAGTGCCCCTTTGTTGGTGTCAGTGGAATGAATAGTGCCCCTTTGTTGGTGTCAGTGGAATGAATAGTGCCCCTTTGTTGGTGTCAGTAGGAGGAATAGTGGCCATTACTCGTGACATTGGGAGGAATAGTGGCCATCATTGGTGTCACTGGGTGGAATAATGCCCATTTTTGGTGTCAGTGGGAGGAATAATACCTCATCGTTAGTGTTAGTGGAAAGAATATTGCCCTATCATTGGTGTCAGTGGGAGGAATAGTGGCCATTACTCGTGACATTGGGAGGAATAGTGGCCATCATTGGTGTCACTGGGTGGAATAATGCCCATTTTTGGTGTCAGTGGGAGGAATAATACCCCATCGTTAGTGTTAGTGGAAAGAATATTGCCCTATCATTGGTGTCAGTGGGAGGAATAGTGGCCATTACTGGTGACATTGGGAGGAATAGTGGCCATCATTGGTGTCACTGGGTGGAATAATGCCCATTTCTGGTGTCAGTGGGAGGAATAGTCCTCTTCATTGATGTCCATGGGAGGAATAGTGCTTTGTTGCTAGTGTTAGTAGGAGGAATTGTGCCCCGTTGTTAATATCAGTGGAAGTAATAATGCCTTATTGTTGGTGTCAACTAAATTAAAAGTGCCCCATCATTGGTGTAAGTGGAAGGAATGGTGCCCCTTTGTTGGTGTCAGTGGAATGAATAGTGCCCCTTTGTTGGTGTCAGTGGAATGAATAGTGCCCCTCTGTTGGTGTCAGCAGAAGGAAAAGTGCCCTATCATTGGTGTAAGTAGAAGGAATGGTGCCCCTTTGTTGGTGTCAGTGGAATGAATAGTGCCCCTTTGTTGGTGTCAGTGGAATGAATAGTGCCCCTTTGTTGGTGTCAGTGGAATGAATAGTGCCCCTTTGTTGGTTTCAGTAGGAGGAATAGTGGCCATTACTTGTGACATTGGGAGGAATAGTGGCCATCATTAGTGTCACTGGGTGGAATAATGCCCATTTGTTGGTGTCAGTGGGAGGAATAATACCCCATCATTAGTGTTAGTGGAAAGAATAGTGCCCTCTCATTGGTGTCAGTGGGAGGAATAGTGGCCATTACTGGTGACATTGGGAGGAATAGTGGCCATCATTGGTGTCACTGGGTGGAATATTGCCCATTTCTAGTGTCAGTGGGAGGAATAGTCCTCTTCATTGATGTCCATGGGAGGAATAGTGCTTTTTTGCTAGTGTTAGTAGGAGGAATTGTGCCCCGTTGTTAATATCACTGGAAGTAATAGTGCCTTATTGTTGGTGTAATGAAATGAAAAGTGCCCCATCATTGGTGTAAGTGGAAGGAATGGTGCCCCTTTGTTGGTGTCAGTGGAATGAATAGTGCCCCTCTGTTGGTGTCAGCAGAAGGAAAAGTGCCCTATCATTGGTGTAAGTGGAAGGAATGGTGCCCCTTTGTTGGTGTCAGTGGAATGAATAGTGCCCCTTTGTTGGTGTCAGTGGAAGGAAAAGTGCCCTATTGGTATCAGTGGGAAGAATAGTGCCCCGTCGCATGTGTCAGTGAAAGGAATAGTGTCTCATAGTTGGTGTCATTGCGGAGAATAGTGTCCCATCATTGGTGTCAATGGGAGGAATTGTGTCAATAGTTGGTGCAGGTGGGCAGAATTTGGCTGTAAGAATGTTTAATAGGTTACTGTTCAATATTTCTGAAAAACTGTTAAACATTAGACACAGGTCTTTGCCCAGAGGGACTATAGCCATCAAAGCTATATAATTAGATTGAGAAAGACACATTATCAGTACAGAAGAGGGACTCCCAATACTAAGCATGAAGATGTTTCTACTTTTCTTTTCTGCCCTGCTAACAGCAGTGACTGGTAACCCCGTTAACCCCCTTGAGACAGGGACAGAGATATCCTACCCGATAGCTGAGAATTTTGAAGTCATCAAGGTAACTATCATACATTGATTACAACTATGAACTAAATTTGTAAATTCTTAATCTCACCATACGTTACAATCACATTGTACAATCTTTATGTAATCTACTTTAGATTTACCAAAACTATGTAAGGTGAGCACCCACCATAAATTTGTATCCAATCGGGAAGACCCTTGCACTACATAGTTGTTAGTAGATCTAAAGCTGACCATACATTATGCAATCTAATTGTATAATATCCTTTAGATCTACCATCCATTATGTAGTGCAATAGCTTGCTTGATTTCACACAAACTGCAGAGATTGTGCAATCAAATTGTATATATGGCCAGTTTAAAGGAGATTGCACAATCATATCGTAATGTGTTTGGTGAGATTTAGCCTGGGTTCACATTTGTGCGGTGTGGCATATCGCATGCAGGGGCGGACTGACAACTCATGAAGCCCCCGGGCAATAGGGGATCATGGGGCCCCTGTGTCCTTGCCCAAACTCAAAAAAGCCTATGAAAAAGGTACCAGGGGCATCTCATGGGGCCCCCTACTGACCCTGGGCCCTCGGGCAGTGCCGAGTTTCCAAATGGTCAGTCCGCCCCTGATCACATGTGATTCGCACAGGAACCGCACCGCATTCCTGCGCTAATCACATGTGAATTCTGCGTGGTGCGATTCGAGCCACACATTTTGTATGGCTCAAATTGCACCTCATCCGCATCATAAAGGTGCAGGACCCTTTTTTTGGTCCGCACTAGAATTGGATCGCGTTTTGCAGACCAATTTTGGGGTGTTGTTAACTTAACATACATTATTATTATTATACAGGATTTATATAGCGCCAACAGTTTGTATTGCGCTTTACAATATAAAGGGAGACAGTACAATTACAATACATTTCAGTACAGAAGGAATATGAGGGCCCTGATAGTGGAGCTTACAATCTAAAGGAAGGGGGAGGTGATACAAAAGGTGATAGCTGCGGGGGATGATCTGGCGGAGGTGATTCAAGTACAGGTCTTAGGTGGAGGTGGGGTAGGCTTCCCTGAAGAAGTGAGTTTTCAAAGATCGCCTAAAAGAAGACAGGGTGGGGGCTGACCAGACATGCTGTGGTAGGGAGTTGCAGAGGATGGGAGAGGTTTTGGAGAAGTCCTGGAGGTGAGTGTGGGAGGAGGTGATGAGGGAGCTAGAGAGGAAGATATCATGGGAGGAGCGAAGTGGGCGATTTGGGAGGTATCTGTGGATGAGGTTGGTGATGTAGCTGGGGGCAGTGTTGTGGATGGTTTTGTAAGCTGTGGTTAGTATTTTGAATTTTATACGTTGGGTTAGTGCAGTGTTTCTCAACTCCAGTCCTCATGGACCCCCAACAGGTCATGTTTTCAGGATTTCCCTCAGATGAAACAGCTGTGGTAATTACTAAGGCAGTGAAACTGATCAAATCACCTGTGCAAAATAATGGAAATCCTGAAAACATGACCTGTTGGGGGTCCATGAGGACTGGAGTTGAGAAACACTGGGTTAGTGGAAGCCAGTGAAGGGATCGGCAGAGAGGGGCAGCAGTTCGCATGAACGGGGTGCGATTGTGATGCGGTGTGGAATTTGCACAGAAACAGCTGCGAATTCCGCACCGCATCAGTGTGAACCCAGGATTGGCTGGATTTCCAGGATAGTCCAGTTGTATCAATCAAATCGTTATGTAAATCGAATTTATGGGAGAGAGATTGCTTGTTTTCAGGCAACCACTTTTGATCTTATGTTTGATTCCAAGATGATTGAAAGCGGATGAAATTGTCTGAAAATTGCTTTGTGAATGGCCAGCTTTTCACAGGTTTATTTCCTCTCAAGAGATCACAGTACTCCCCAACAACAATTTCATCTGCTGTTCTCTCCAGAAGGATGCTACTATCTTTCTTCAGACATCATTCGGGGTCAGCTTTCTATTCTAAGGTGATGGCTCAGAGATGACACAATCATGTAAGTCCTGGTGCCTGTGCACTTCCTAGCTACTGTTTGACACATTCTGGAGACTCTCACCTTGTCTTTATGCACAGTTACAATGTACTGTAAAGCCTGAGGAAGGGTTTTCTCCTACCTGGAGCAGACTGATTACACCATATTAGCCAACGGTGTAACTAGAACCTTCAGGACCCCGGTGCAGGAAAGCATGAAGGGCCCCCCCTGACCCAGACTGGGGTCCTTACGTCTGAGCCCAGTGGCAGAATGCCAGGGCTTGGTCGCAAGTGCGACCCTTGTGACCCTGGTAGATCCGCCACTGGTGTCAGTGGTTGTTTTTTTATTTTTGTTATTTTATTTATTTATTTATTTTTTACAATAACTTTTAAGATAATTTTTTCCACTTTTTTTTAGGAGCCCCATTGAGGGGCCTCGGTAAGATTTCAGGGGTCTAAACATACTTTGTTTCACCTTTGAGAGAAAGGGGATTGAGGACACAGCCCTTAAAGTGTTACTGAACCCACAACAGTAAAATCGGTTTGTATATGCAGAAACGCATGCTTGTTATACTCACTGTGGATCCTAAGGGGTTCATCCTCTGCATTGTGCAAAAAGGCTGTTTGATCCTGTCTACTCTGATCCTCCTCTTCTTCCAGTGTCCCCCTCTTATCTCCTGATAAGGCATATGATGTGGAGACACTCTGTGCATGCCCAGTTTAGTGTGTATTGCTAGAGAGGTTTTTTTTTTCTTGGGAGAGTACATGTGATCAGCACAGCGCCAATCAGCACTGTCCAGACAGAGGGTCAGGGGTTCTGCATCCTCTAGAGCAGAAAGAAAACTCCTTCTACAAGCTTTAACCAGTGCTCGGCTGGACACTGATAGAAGTCACAAGACTGCTGTAACTGCTGATGAGAAAAGGTATTTAGCAGTTTATATTTACTAAAATAATTTTATGTCCATGTTCTGTGTACTGTGGGAGAGCAGTGAACACAGGTCCTGGGTTTAGTAACACTTTAATCTCCATCTCTGCAGCCTCAGATGCACTGAATGAATGGAGAGGAATAGCTCTGTACAGAGCTTAGCGTTTATTCATAAACCAAAGCATAGTAAGCACAGTTTACTATGCCTCAGTTATGAATGAAGAGTCAGTGATCGGTATGGATCACTGACTCTCCATCCTGACAGATCCCAACAGCAGTCAGAGTAGGGAACCTGGCAGAGCTGCAGGGGGCAAGCAGGGGCTGATTGGCAAATTTTGGCCCACAGGCCCATGGTACTGCAACTTCCACCCCTCCCGCGCTCCCTCTTCCCTGCTTCCTGCCATCGCCCATCCATCGATCGACTTCAGTACATCCAGCCTTCCTATAGTCGGATTGAAATTCGGCCGGTTCCTGCTGAAGCGCCAAAATTTTGATCCGTCTGTGGCTGGCCTGTTAAATAATTGTACACAAACATATTAAGATGAGAGTGGGAGAGGGAGGGAGAGAGAGAAAGGCAGAAAGAACGGGGGAAAGAAAGAAAAGGAGGAAGAAATGAAGTCCGATGTTGCCCATTAGTGCAGTCACTGGGAGGCAGGATAGAGAAGGGAGAGGGGAGAGTTCACCCACAATGGATGGATTGATGGGCAGGCTGCACCTTTCCTCTTCTCCTCTTCTGGCTTCTGGGCTTCAAATTTCCCGCCGACAAATCTCCTTCTCTGAGGCACAAGATTACCAGGGAGAGTGGGCGGGGCAGACACAGGGGGAGGGGTGGGAGGAACAGAACCAGCTCTCTCTCCTCTCCCATCTGTGGAGAAGGGGAGGAACTGTCAGCACTGGCTCTGGGCTGTGAGAGAGAAACTCTCACCTCAGAGCCCTGCAGCCACTGGGTATGGTGGGGGAGGGAAGAAACACAGGGGAAGGGGGCAGCAGAAAGAAGCTGGATAGAAAGAGCGGCGTGGGTGGCTGCATACACAGGAAGCCATTTCTTCATGTTCTTCCCACTTCTCTTCTCTCTCCAGCAGGCATTCAACGACTGCAGGAGTAACATGAAGAGATTGATACCTCTGTATGCCGCCATCCCTGCCCCCGCCGCTCCTCCTATCCAGGTGTACTGGGGGGGGGGCCACACGGGCCTCCTGCAGCATGGGGCCTGGGTCACAATTGTGACCCTGCAGCTACGCCCCGATCTTAGCCTAGGCAAAGTCACTGTACTGTGGCTGAAGAGTTGCATTTAAAGGAAAAAGGGTGTAGATATTAAGAATTAAAATTACAGTGATGCTGTATATTGTGACATGTCAGGAATGTATTCATGGAGACTTTGTTTGATATTGTCATTGACCCAACACAATCAGATAAGGACCATTAACTTTATTATATTATGCGTATCTAGGAAAGAATCCAGGCCTTTTTTAAAGCAATCCATGGAGCTGGCCAGAACCAACTCTTGAGGGAGTCTATTCCACATTTTCACAGCTCTTACTGTGAATAACCCTTTCCGTATTTGGAGATTAAATCTCTGTTCCTCCAGAGTGCCCCCTTGTCCTCTGTGATGACCTCAGGGTGAATAGCTCTACACCGAGTTCACTATATGAACCACTGATGTATTTATACATATTGATCATATTCCCCCTTAACCACCTCCCATCCGGCCGTTGTATATAAACGGCCGGACGGTGGCACTGCACGGTCGGGTGGCCATTTATAAACGGCCTCCCCGCACCCTGCTGGTGTGTGCTCCCTGTATATAAATGGCCGGACGGTGGCACTGCAGGGTCGGGTGGCCATTTATAAATGGCCTCCCAGCACCCTGCTTGTGCTCGCTCCCTGGGAGCGCGTAGCACTGCGATCCGGTGCCCGGACACAGTGAAACACTCATCATCGGATGGGACCTTTGTACGAGGTCCCGATCATGTGATCACTGATTGCTTACTATATATCACTTGTGCCATCATTGCTTACTACATGTAAAATCTGTGAATGATCAGAGGTCACATGGTACAAGGCTATTCACAACAGCCTTGTACCATGTGACAAGCTGTGACCAATCACAGCTCACTCAGTAGTTCTCAATGGCTGTAAGAATGCAGACAGAGAGAAAGAGAAATGATTGCTTTTACATCCTATATGGGTGTAAAAGCAATCAGTGTAAAGCAAAAAAAAATCTTCATCACCCCCCACAAGTAGTATAGTGTCGCCATGGTGACACTGTACTGCTAGGGTGACAGTATGTGAAAAAAAACCATAAATAATAATATAAAAAAAAAAAATGTAAAAAAAAGTTTAAAAATTTTAATTTTTGGTTATAAACTAATTTGGATTTTTTTTTTTACTAAAAAGATAACAGAATAAATTTTGGCCAAGATTTATGATGAAATATTATTTATTTCCAAAATTTTATAAGAAAAACACTTTTTTTCAAAATTTTTGGACTTGGAATTCATATGGGTACAGTGTTGCATGACCGTGCAGTTGTCATTCAAAGTGTGATAGCGCTGAAAGCTGAAAATTGCCCTGGACAGGAAGGGGGTAAAAGTGTTCGGACGGGAAGTGGTTAATCTCCTCTTCTCAACAGAGAATATATTCAGTTCCTCTAATCTTTCCTCATAGCTGAGCTCCTCCATGCCTCTTATCAGTTTGGTTGCCCTTCTCTGTACTTTCTCCAGTTCCCCAATGTTCTTTTTGTGAATTGGTGCCCAAAACTGAACTGCATATTCAGATGAGGTCTTACTAATGATTTGTAATATGATATCTCTCTCTCTGAAGTCTATACCTCTTTTAATACAAGAGAGGATTTTCCTTGCGTTTTAAACTGCAGCTTGGCATTGCATGCTAATATTAAGCTAATGATCTACCAGAACTCCCAGATCCTTCTCCACCATTGATTCTCATAGATTATTTAGACGTAGCTTATATATAAACAAATGGCAACCTATAACTGGTTTGCAGAATGCAGCACATGGAAGGGTGATGGATCTCAAACAGCAACAAAGAAAAATTCCAGGCTCACTTATCAACCAGCCTGCACCAAACCAAATTGTGCTGTCTAACAGTTCACATTAAAACCAGGGGTTTAGTTTGCACACATTTTCAAATAAATGTGTAAGCTGCAGGGCCACTTCACGGCACCCTAGTGTACTGCAGTCTGAACTCTACAAATTTTGAGAGCCTCCAAAGTTGGAGCACATATATAATAATGGCTAAATAAAGGGCAGGTATGCCTGGAGGGAGCCCACCCCTCCTTAAAGGCACATGGCTGCACTAGACACCCACCAAATAGCACAATGGCAGCAAAGGTGTGCTCATGTGCCTTATGTCTGGAGGAAACCAGGCACCACTCATCACCTGCCCAATACCATCCCAACAGTGAAGCATGGTGGTAGCAGCATCATGCTGTGGGGTTGATTTGCAGCAGTAGAGACTGGGAGACTGGTCAGGGTTGAGGGAAAGCTGAATGGAGCAAAGTACAGAGAGATTCTCAGTGAAAACCTGTTCCATGGGTCTTAGGACTGGGCCGAAGGTTCACCTTCCAACATGACAACAATCCTAAGCACACAGCCAAGACAACACAGAAGTGGCTTAGGAACAACTCTGTGAATGTCCTAGTGGGGCCAAGACAGAGCCTAAACCCTATTGAACATCTCTGGAGATATCTGAAAATGGCTTTGTCCACCGACCGTCCCTGTCCAACCTGACTTAGCTTGAGAGGGTTTGCAAAGAAGAATGGCAAAAAATCCCCCAATCCAGGTGTGCAAAGCTTGTCACATCATACCCAAAAAGACTAGAGGCAGTAATTGCTGCCAAAGGTGCTTCAACAAAGTACTGAGTAAAGGGTCTGAATACTTAAGTACATGTGATATTTCAGTTTTTTTCATTTTAATAAGTTCAGACATTTCTAAAATTCTGTTTTTAATTTGTCCTTATGGGGTACTGAGTGAAGATTATTGAGAAAAAAAAAATAAATTTAGACAGCTGTACTATCAGGCTGAAACATGATGTAATGCCCTCTAGGTTAGCTAGATAGGTTTTTTTATTTTCTTTTTTTAGATGGGATGGGCCAGCGTGGGAGTAAGGCAGGAGTTCACCTCAGGACAAGCTGGGAGGTTCTACAGGTCAGGGCTTCTGGAGCCCTCCCACCTTTCCAAAAACTTAGAGAACGTTCTGGAACAGGGGAGGAGGCCCAGATCTGCATGTTTGAGGGACCATGGATAATCCCCTGGCAGGAGGTTGGGCACGGTGACCAAGGACAACCCTTAAATATGACAGCCTGGGGAGCAGTGTGCAGTGTTGGTTGGAAGATGGAATGAGAGGAAGGCTGGAGTGAGGAGCCTGGGAGTGGCCGCAGGGAGGGAGCCTACCTATAGGCTGGTCGCTGGAAAGGAGGATCTCCTCTGTCCCACCACCTCCTTGGGAGGACAGCCTGTACAGCAGGGAAAGTGCTAGCCCAGGATAAGGCTTGAAAGCAGCCACCAACCCACCAAGCTAACAGGAAAGGACATTGTGAGTACTCCTACATCCCCTGGGCCAGATAAGGGGAGAGGTTCGTCAGGTGTAATATCCAACTAGTTCTCATCTGGGACAGCTTAATTGACAGCTCCCGGGACCCCTTGCCCAGGGATACCCTCAGTGCAGCTGGGTGAAGAGTAGGATTTATTTGGGGTCTGAGGAGGTACATCTTGGGGATGCAGTGCTCCTTAAAGAGACAGTTACTAATTTATTTTTGGTCCACCTTTTATACAAAGTTGCCAAGAAGTTGTCCTCAGGTTTTCCTTGGGCATCCCATATGCCCCTAGACCTCATCCAAGTTGTTAACCCCTTAATAAAAACACCTAAAAACCAGCTCAAGGACTGTGTACTGACTCCAAGTGTGCAAAGTGTGGAAAAATGTGTGTTGCCTGGCCGTGCAGAGCATAGGGGGACCCAATCAAATCCAGTGGCCCTCAAGGGGGTAGTGCTACAATAACAATATTGAAAAAGTAAAGGGGGTCTGAATATGTTATGAATGCACTGTATGTGTTATTAGATGCAGCTTAGTAGTAGTAGCCGCCTCCTTTCTTTCATTATGGGTTTATCCTAAAGTGTATGTCCTGCCAAAACATAATTTTTTTGTTTTGAACAGAGAGAGGAAAGATTTTAACCATTGTCAGATTTTTACTGCTATCTAGGGTAGTATTATGGATTTCTTCCCATTAACCTGTTGCCCCTTATGTCAGACATATAGAAGGTGTCACTGAGGTATGTCTTCTCCCGAGGAGCCACATTTAGGTGTACAGGGGTTTTCAAAAAATTGTACCTAACCAGGAGGTAAAGCTCCCTGGGTAGGCAACAGAGGTTACATATACGGCAAACAAGGCTTTAATGAATAGTCTATACAATTTTATTATATCAAATAGTACCATAGTACCATATAGTATCATAAATGGGATGTGGGCTGGTTGTTACACCCTGTCCCAAGGTCTTATAGCTGCAAATTTGGAATACTATTACCACATACATAAATGTAAACCTTACCTTTCAACTACAATTAAGTGTAGTTTCTTCAGACATGAATGTAGGTTGTGGTTTTGCCATAGTAAGTCTGGAATTACAAGAAGTGCTAGCAATCTCTTTACCACTAAGTCCAGAAGCAAGTGAAACCATGGTCGCCTGGGTAAATACGTAATTATTGGTATTATTACTAGTACTACCTAGGATCCACCTGATAAATATGAAGCTAAACAGAATCAGTGAGAAGATATATCCTAGGAAATCTACCCTCTCCACAGAGTTGTATCAAAATCAGGATATGTTATGAGCGCATTTTGCATTCTGAGGAGATACCGCCAAGTCTACATCTATAATCTTCAAGGTTCCAGTGATGTTCTGTAAGATCCTCTGATGCGAAAACCACTCATTATTGTTAAACATCCTGCTGAGATGGTCTGCCAACTGATTCTGAGCTGCCCATATGTAGTCTTCCTTTACATTGTGGACATTTCACTGGGCCCATACAATGATCAGTTTCACTTCCTTCAATAAAGTATGACTCTTCATGATTTCTTGAGGCTGCCTCTCCATTGTCTATCTGGAGCAGAATATTCTTTCCTAAATGTAAGGTAATGTACTGACCATTGGTATTGTAGAGGAAAGAGTCCCTAGGAAGCTTAAACCTTATAGTCACTCACCAGTTCTTGCTCCATTATGCGTGCAGTCTTCTCACAACCACAGCTGCTTTTCTCTGAGTTCACCAGCCAGCCAAATTCTTGGAGGTCAAGAAGATGGATTTTTCTGTGTTCTATTATTGAACTGCAATTCTGTGCTAACAGAAGAATGCCATCTAAGAAATGAATATGCACTCCTGTCTTCTTTAGAACTGCCTTCAGAGGTAGAAGGACATTTGTAAACATTTTGGGCATTGTAGACAGCCCAAATGAGAGACACTTAAACTGAAAGAGCAGGGGTTGGACCACAGAGTGAAAATATTTTTGGAAATGGTGGTCAATGAGAATATGTAAGAAAGCATCCAATAAACTGATTGACACCAACAAGTATCTGATTACTGGAGAACAGGATTAATTTTAAAGGCCCCATCTGGAAAAGTTCCACCTCAATATATCTGCTGAATGTTATGATGTCTGCCACAGGATGAAGGTCTCCTGTTTTTTCTTTACAAGAAATAGAAATACAATGTAGAAAAGTATTTGACACTTTTCCAAAGATGAAAGAACTTTGGTTTCAGTCAAGTGAACCTGAGCGGGGGCTCTCTTGACTGCCCAGTAATGACTGCTGGACACTGTTAAAACTGCCCAAATGTCCTTTGCTTTGTCTGCACAGACCTGGTGAAAGAGCTTAAGGCTGGCCATCATCTCAGAAACAAAAACATGGCAGGCACACATTCAAAAGGGCTTATATAGTTCCATTGCAGTCTGCTTCTCAGATTTCAGAAGGGAAATCTGGATACTCTTCCAGCCTCTGCTGAAGTCTCTTTTCGGCCAGTGGGACTTCACGTCTCTGTACCTCTCAGATAGCTGCTTCCTGACACTTATCAGCTTTCATTGCCTAAACCTCCAGTCTGTGCGTATCAAACTACCTCCCTTTAGGCTGGGTCAGCTGACTATGGTTTCATACAAAGCTCTGTGAGCAGAGATACAGGATAGCATAGCTCTTTTGTACCCTCTTTTCATGCCTATTGAATCTTCCCCGACAAACTCTTCAGCTAGTCTCAGCTCCTGCAAAGGTGTAATATTTTGCTCTGGCTCAATGTTGCTCCATAAAATTGCCTCTATATTTTATGTCCAAGCCATAATAGCTTTTTTCAATTTGCCACTTTTGCCAGCACATATATAGACCTTCTACAAATCTAGGCCTATCTTTTGATCATTTGGGTCTTTAAAGGTTACCCCATCTTCTATGGGAAGTGTTACATGCTTTGCCAACCGCAACCACCATTGGTGAAGAAATTAGAGAAATAGTCTTGCTCTCTTTCAGTGGATACTAAGTTAGTTGTTCAGATATAGCATTTTAGTGAGTTTTCCCACTTATTGGAAATCACTTCCTTTATCTCTTCCGTAAAGGGAAAGGTAGTAAACTCCTTTTTAAGTTAAGTACTTCCTTTGTTTACACATTGATTCCACCACCTTCACCCAGGCAAAGTTTCTTTTACCATCTTTGGAGAGGGATCTACTAGAGTGAAATCAAAGCCCAAAATCAGAATTTCTGCTTCTTCCTCTTTTTCCTGACTGATTGAGGATGCTCAGTGGGTTTGGGTGCCTGACAAGAAGTTGATGCGCTGGGTTAGATAGAATGATTTGGATACAATACTTGATAGATTCCTGAACCATTTGTCTCAGAACTAGAACAGCCTGTTATGTGTCCACCTCTTTGTCTATCATAGCTTCACTGAAGTACAAGTCACATACCAGCTTTCCAGATGCAGTGGGACCTTGATCTCAGATGGTTGTGAGAAATGACCTTATCAGAGGTGGCTGGCCTGTTTGCGTGGCACTATCCATCTAACTTAATTAAACTGGGAAATACAAAACACAAGAAAGGGAGCTATGCTGAAGAGTATGGCAGATAGAGAGCCCCATTATTAGTTCAAGGCTATACCTATGATCACAATATGTAGTCATGGACTTTATGTGGACATATAGAAGAGAAACTGAGTACCATTAACACACCTTTATTATGTACCATTAAAAATCTAATACACAGCATTAAAAATTACTTTCCACATAGGGGTTCACAACATGCAAAGATTCCAATTACAGTTCAAATGTGGACTCGATGCATTTAAGGAATCCTTCTTCAGAAGCACAATGTGACAGAATCAGTACACTGGAACCCACTCCTGATCTTTAATATAATAATATGAGCCAGTAGGGTAGACTGGAATTCATAGCATGTGCATGTTGCCCATAGAGGAGCAAATGAGTAAGCCAAGGTGAAGCCACTGCCTCTCAGGTGGGAAATTCAGGTTCATTCAGTGAACAGCAATGGTCCTGTACGCATAATCTTAAAATAGAAGGACCAATTTCCCAATAGGGAACCATCTAGACCCAATGTAAGTAAGTGACCATAAAGACATCATGGTAGTCAAAGTAGTCAAGGCACATATACAGTATTCCAAAGAGGAGGCTCTTCATAGGTACCTTAGAAACAAACTCAGTTCACATCAATCCAGCCTTTATATAGGGCTTTTTTTCCCATTGTTTCTGAAAAACAACCTCATCCAACAACATAATATGCCACAAATACAAAAAAACAAAACAACAAAATTTATGTCAGTTGTAGACATGAGATCTGTCATCCACTTCAGGCCTTATCTGCTTTTCCTAATGACCATCATCTCATGTTTATGAGTTTTAGGGTTCTTGGGTTGGTAAAGGATATGTAAACCCAACATTTAGTATTCCTGATATGTGCCCGCTGTACCATGAACTTGTGTGAAAAAGTATCCTGCTCTCTATGTATTGCTTCTTTTGTGTGAAATCCCTGGTGTTTCCTGGAAGCCCCTCTGCTTTCCTATCTAAAACTGACCATGCTAGTCATGAGATCACAGCATGGTCAGCTCTCTAGCTGTAATGGGAACTCAGTGTGCTCTCCTCCAATGACCAGACTTCTGCTGACACGTCTTCCTGTGCAGCCAGCCAGTCACTGGGAAGACCAGTGTTCTGCTGTTTTTCCTTTCATCTCTCCATGCATCTGAGAACAGAGGGTATGTGGTCACTTATAAAAAGTTTTTTTTATATCTATTCACAGATGTTGTACCTTGTATTGCTATTTTGAACTGTGTGGGTTGTTTTACAAGGTGAAGGTTTACATATACTTTAACCACTTTCAGGCCGCCCACCTGCAATGTACTGTGGACAGGCAGCAGCTACAGGACCAGCGATGTATCCATACGTAGCTGGTCCTTTGCCAACACAGGAGGGCAGCGCACAACCCTTCCCCTCCACGTCCGCTGTGTCCGCTGGAATGAAAATCCCAGTAGTCGGGACTCATTGATCATGTGATAGCTATGCAATCACATGATCACAATGACGACAAAGCTTTTATGAATCAATCTAATTCATACAAGCTTTCATTATGTTCCTGGAGAGCTGTGATTGGTCCACAGCTCTCACATGACACATTGGGCCAATCATGGCACCCCGAACCATGTGACCAGCTGGAGCTAATAACAGATCACTATTATTTTGAACTGTCATGAACCTAACACATTCATGACAGTTCAAACCAAGCTTTGCATTGCAAAGCAATACTTTTCATTGTGTCTGCAATGCAAAGTGTAAAAAAAAATCCATGATCACCCCCCAAGAGCAGTACAATTTTAGTATGATAACATTGCACACTCTGATGAAAGTATTTTTAAAAAATAGTAAAAAAAAAGAAAAATGTTTACAAAAAAAAGTTTAAAAAAATTGAGAGAATTTCTTTTCTTATTTTATTTTTTTAACTACTTGCCGGCCGCCTGCCAACAATGTTACATCACTTTTTGTTTCCCAGTGTATGTGCGCATGCATGAGCCCCCCCCCTCCCCACATCCCCCTATGCTGTCCAGCGAGGGAAGAATGAATACAGTACTGAGTAAGAGCACTACATTTTACACACATGTTAGATTAGCACATTTAACTCTTTGATCACCCCACCACCCAGCCAGTGCCATTAGTACAGTGTCAGTGTAAGGAATTTTTTACCTGATCACTTTATTACTGCCACTAGCAACATCAGCTAGCGTCAGGGTCAGTTAGCACCCCTCCCAGCCAGGGTCAGCTAGCGTTCGATTGTGTTAGCAGGATCAGTATCAGTCGCTGCCAGCACTAGCGTTCAGCCCCTCCACTGTTTTTCACAGAAGATTTGTATCAATTGATTGTGGGCCAAAGCAATTTATATGCACAATACATTGCTGTCCCCCCAAAGTCAGCTCTTGCCAGACAATTCACGTGGAAACCTATCAAGGTTCCAGAATTTAAAACGTTTTTGGGCCTAACCCTAAACACGAGCATTACAAAAATGAATTGCTGTCATATTAGTCCATAGACCCGATTTATCATATGCTCATGTTCTCTGCCATTACATATATGCCCAACATGGACCAGCAAGGTACTGGTACGTTGCTGGACTTTGAGTGGTTATACCGGGAAGACGGGAAGATACCTTCAACTGCAGGCATCATGCTGGTATCTTTTTTTAGTTGGCGGCCGGCTTTCATGTAAAAACAATCCTAGCCACTAATTAGCTGCTGGATTGCTTTTACAAGTAGCGGTAAGGGACTCCCCCACCCCTCCTGCCGCCTTTCAAGGTTTTTTTGGGCTCTCCTGTCCCACAGTTCCACTGGCTAACAATAGAGCTGATCAGAGACTAGAATGCCTCCAATTATCTCTATGGTCTAAGAGACCGGAAGCTAGGAGCATTTCATAATTTTAGTTTCGCCAGATATAAACAGCGCCATTTTAAAATTGGGAAGGCATCTGATCACACCAATTTTGGTGTGATCAGATGCTCTAAGGGCAGAGGAGAGATCTAGAGTCTAATAGACCCCAGGTTTCTCATAAAATAATACCTGTCACTGCCTATTGCGATCACAGGGGATATTTACATTCCCTGTGATAATAATAAAAGGGACAAAAATAAATGAAAGGGACAATGTAAAAATAATAAAAATGCAAAATAAATAATAAAAAAAACTTTTACAACTTTGTGTAAAATAAAAGTAAATTTCCAAAAATTTGTGGCAAAAAATAAAATGTTCTGTGGACTCAACATACCTCTCAGCAAATTCTTTAGGGTGTCTAAATTCCAAACAAATGTAATTTGGGGGATCTTTGTACTGCCCTGGCATTTTAGTACCCCAAGAAATGTGATAGAAAATAAAAGCTGTGTATATAGTTATATAGTTAGTCTGGTTGAAAAAAGACAAAAGTCCATCCAGTTCAACCATTAAATAAAAAAAAAAAGTTATAATCCTATACCCATAGTTGATCCAGAGGAAGGCAAAAACACAGCAAAACATGATCCAATTTGCACCTGCAGGGTCAAAAATTCCTTCCTGATCCCCTGAGAGGTGATCGGATATTCCCCTGATCAACTTTACCTATAAATGTAAGTAACCAATTATATTCCAATATATACAGTATATACCATAGTTTGTAGGTGCTATAACTTTCACACAAATCAATTAATATACATGTATTGGGATTCTTTTTTACCAAAGACATGTAGCAGAATACATTTTGGCCAAAATTTATGAATAACTTTGAGTTTTCTGTATATTTTTTATAACCTAAAGTAACAAATGTCATTTTTTTTTCAGATTTTTCGGTCTTTTTTCATTTATATCACATAATCACATAAAATAAAAAAACTCATTGGTGATCAAATACCATCAAAAGAAAGCTCTATTTGTGTCAAAAAAGGACATAAAATTTGTTTGGGTACAGCATTGCATGACCGCACAATTACCAGTTGAAATAGTGCAGCACCAAATAGCAAAACAATGGCCTGGTTATTAAAGCGGAGTTCCAGTTGATTTAAAAAAAATAAATAAAAGTCAGCAGCTACAAAAACTGTAGCTGCTGACTTTTAAAATACAGACACTTACCTGTCCCTTGGTCCAGGTTTCACCAGCCATCTTCTTTCCCCAGCTCCGGCATCTTCAGCGTGGGCACCCAGCTGTGACAGCTTACAGCTTCACAGCCGGGTGCCCACTGCGCATGCGCGAGTAGCACTGTGCTTTGAGAATGGTCCCATAGTCTTCTGGGACCTGTCACGTGCCCTAGAAGACTACGGGGAGGGAGGACAACTTCCATGTCCGATCACCTTAGGCGATCTCAGCGGAAGTGGGAGCAGGTACCTGTTAAATTTGGGTACCCCCCTCCCTGCTCCCCATAGTTGCCAATCCTTAACGGGGAGCAGAGGACAAGGGCTTAAAGCAGAATGTCCCCTTTTGGCTGGAGCTCTGCTTTAAGGGGGGTAAATCTTCCAAAGGGCAAGTGGTTAAATAATATAATTCCCTCTGATTATCAATCATCTAAGTAGCATTTGCCTTACAATAATTTGCAATTTTTTATTTATTTTATTTATTTCAGGAACTTGTATAGCGCTTTCAATTTACGTAGCGCTTTACATATATGTATTGTACATTCACATCAGTCCCTAACCCTCAAGGGGTGTACAATCTAAGGTCCCTAACTCACATTCATACATACACATACTAGGGCCAATTTAGACAGGATCCAATTCACCTACCAGCATGTTTTGGAGTGTGGGAGGAAACCAGAGTACCCGGAGGAAACCCACGCAGACACAGGGAGAACATGCAAACTCCAGGCAGGTGGTGCCATGGCTGGGATGCGAACCAACGATCCTAGTATTGCCAGGCGGAAGTGCTAACCATTTAGCCACTGTGCTGCGCAAATATAAAAGTAAATGTATACTGTATTTTTCGCTCCATAAGACGCACTTTTTCCCCCAAAAAAGGGGGCTAAATTTTATGGAGCGAATATGGAGCGGCTGGTCCGGTATTTCCGCCGCCGCCACCGTGTCAGAAAACCGGGCTGGCCGCTCAGCTCTTTTCTGCAGGAGGACCTCACCTGTTCCTCGATCCAGCGCTGTGCAGTCTTCCCGCGCCTGCATCGCTCAGCCGGGTGCCCACTGCGCATGCGCGAGAATCGCTGCACTTTGTGAATGGTCCGGTGTGTTCTGGGACACGTGACAGGTCCCAGAAGACGCCGGGCCATTCACAAAGCGCAGCGCTTCTTGCGCATGCGCAGTGGGCACCCGGGACAGCTAAAGGGAGGACAACTCTACGAAAGTGGGAGCGGGTGCCTGTCAAATTCAGGTACCCGCTCCCACTCCCTCCCCAAAGGTCCGCAGTCTCTGGTCATCCCCTGTACTGTCTGCAGTCTCTGGTCATCCCCTGTATTGTCTGCAGCCTCTAGTCATCTGCACTGTCTGCAGTCTCTGGTCATCTGTACTGTCTGCAGTCTCTGGTCATCCCCTTTACTGTCTGCAGTCTCTAGTCATCTGTACTGTGTCTGCAGTCTCTGGTCATCTGTACTGTCTGCAGTCTCTGGTCATCCCCTGTACTGTATACAGTCTCTGGTCATCCCCTGTACTGTCTGCAGTCTCTGGTCATCTGTACTGTGTTCGCAGTCTCTGGTCATCTGTACTGTCCGCAGTCTCTGGTCATCCCCTGTACTGTGTTCGCAGTCTCTGGTCATCTCCTGTACTGTGTCCGCAGTCTCTGGTCATCTCCTGTACTGTGTCCGCAGTCTCTGGTCATCTCCTGTACTGTGTCCGCAGTCTCTGGTCATCTCTTGTACTGTGTCCGCAGTCTCTGGTCATCTCCTGTACTGTGTCCGCAGTCTCTGGTCGTCTCCTGTACTGTGTCCACAGTCTCTGGTCATCTCCTGTACTGTGTCCGCAGTCTCTGGTCATCTCCTGTACTATGTCCGCAGTCTCTGGTCATCTCCTGTACTATGTCCGCAGTCTCTGGTCATCTCCTGCAGTACATCCGCAGTCTCTGGTCATTTCCTGTACTATGTCTGCAGTCCATTTTTTTTCCTGTTTTTCTCCTTTAAAACCTAGGTGCGTGTTAGGTCAGGTGCGTCTTATGGAGCGAAAAATACGGTATATCTTTCTAATCTTACAGAGATTTGAACGGTCAGTGGAGGATGCAGAAGGCTCTGGACAGACTGTGGATGACACTCCACTCACTGAAAACAGGGCAGGTAAGTGATCTTTCAACAGAGGCACACTGTCAGGGAGCGAGGAGCCAGACACACAAGGAGGTGCAATTAAAGGTAGGTTTATTAATATAAAAATAAGACAAGAGTCTATGCAAGTCCAACAGCGGAAATCGTAGCCAAAGCCGGGGTCAAGAGCCAGGAAGAATGGTCGCCAGAGCCGGGATCAGGAGCCATGAAGAATGGTCGCCAGAGCTGGGATCAGGAGCCAGGAAGAATCATCGCCAGAGCCGGGATCAGGAGCCAGGAAGAATGGTCGCCAGAGCCGGGATCAGGAGCCAGGAAGAATGGTCGCCAGAGCCGGGATCAGGAGCCAGGAAGAATGGTCGCCAGAGCCGGGATCAGGAGCCAGGAAGAATCATCACCAGAGCCGGGATCAGGAGCCAGGAAGAATGGTCGCCAGAGCCGGGATCAGGAGCCAGGAAGAATGGTCGCCAGAGCCGGGGTCAGAAGCCAGGAGGAGTCTTAGCCAAAGCCGAGTCGGTATCCAGGAAAGCAATGAGGAGCTAAACAGGAGCTTGCTGCTGTGCAACAGACAGGACACGAATGCAATGAACAGCTACAAACAGCAGACTTAAATGTGATAAGCCGCACCTCCTAGGGGAGGAGCCGCAGAGGGCTGAAAGCATAAAGGATCCCACAATGCTTTGCAGACACCTAAGATGGATGCCAGCACATGGAGCAGCACAAGGCCTGAGGAAAGGTAGGACCCCTTCCCCTCCGCCCTATAGCAGAAATATTGCTACAGGGCGGCAGGCCTGCAGAAATCATGTGTGTATATATATATATATATATATGTGATTTGCATTTCCGGGTAGGGGGAACACGCGTGCGCCACCCTATCCATTCCACCATTGGCAGCTACAGATGTTGATCACCAGGTCCCGGCTGGAGATTCCCCGCCAGCACCTGGCAAGCACAGAGAAACAGTGACATGGGACAGATCTGTGTGTAAACAACACAGGTCTCTCTCCTACCAGCAATAACATGCTGCTGTGTATTTCTCTGCACAGCAGAGAAATACACAGCAGCATATTTCCCTAGTAAAACACACACAGCACACACAGTAAAACAGCACACAGTTAACCCTTTGATCGCCCCAAATGTTAACTCCTTCCTGCCCAGTGTCATTAGTACAGTGTCAGTGCTTTTTTATTAGCACTGATCACTGTATTAGTGTCATTGGGATGTCAGTGGCAGTTAGTCAGTTCCCATCCAGTGTCAGAATGCTCGTTGCAGTCCCACAGTCCTGCTATAAGTTGCAAATTGCCGCCATTACTAGTATAAAAATAAAAAAAGAATTCTAGTATATATACCACCATTTATAGACGCTATAACTTACACGTAAACCAATTAATTTACATGTATTGGATTTTTTTTTAGCAAAGACATCTAGCAGAATACATTTTTGGCAAAATTTATGATGAAATTAGATTTTTTTTACTGGATATGTTTTATAGCAAAAAGTCAAAAATATTGTTTTCTATTCAAAATTGTTGGTCTTTTTTTGTTTATAGAGCAAAAAATAAAAAATGCACAGGTGATCAAATACCACCGAAAGAAATCTCTATTAAATTTAATTTAATTACAGTGTTGCATGACCACGCAATTGTCAGTTAAAATAACGCAACGCCGTATCGAAAAAAATGGCCTGGTCAGGAAGGGGGGGGTTAAATCCCCTGCAGGGCAAGTGTTTAATTCTTATAGTCAGCCGGGTCATACCTGGTCATAGCATGACCACAAACCAATGTCTGGCTTATGTTCGGTCACTGGAGAGGCTGTGCAAACCTGTGGTCATACTTAAGCTGACCCTATTCACAAAGCTGGGATAAGGGGTAGGCAAGAGGGGCAGCCTCCCAGGGTACAGGGGTGCCCCCTCGCCACACACAAGCTCCAGTTTAGCGGCTGCTGCGGCACCCGTGGCGCCCAGAGGTATGACTGGTTCAGCCCCTCTTCCACAGCGCTTTGGGGGTGAGCCGAGTCAGTGTCGTGGGTTCCTCAACCAGGTGGGGATTTACTTTGAATTAATACCCCACGCTTTTCCGACTGAGAGGTCAAAGGTGGGTTTCCTAATATCGCTACTCTCAGACAAGGCCTTGGCCTGGGCGAATCCCTTATGGGAGAGGAATGACCCAGTGATTCACGAGTTTTCGGGTTTTGTCGATGCCTTCCGTAGGATATTCGACGTACCGTCTCGCTCCGCCTCGGCTGCCAAGCTGCTCATGTCTATGCATCAGGGTTCACGGACCGTTGCCGAGTACGCCATATAGTTTCGTACCCTGGCAGCAGAGGTGGGTTGGAACAATGAGGCTCTGGTGGCTGCGTTTTCTCAGGGTCTTTCTGATGCATTGAAGGATGAGATGAGGGTTGTTTATGGACAGCTCGTTTGCTGCCCAGCACTCCATTCCCCTGCAGGCTCGAGTTACCCCATTGGTTCTCGAGGCGATAGATGGCAGGCCCCTGCAACCACCGCAGGTTACCCACGAGACTATGCCAGTTGAAGTAGCTATTGGGGCTGTTCACAGGGAGTTGGCCTGTTTCCAGGTGATTTCTTCCCCTCACTATTCGGTGGTTTTGGGGTATCCCTGGCTCCAGATGCACAATCCAACCTTCAATTGGCAAACAGCCGAGATTCTCTCGTGGTCTCCACAGTGTGGGGCCGGGTGCATCTGTGGGCCGGTTAAGGTGTTGTGTGCCTCCTCGGACTCTGCATTGCCCACCGACTATGGGGAGTAACAGGACGTGTTTGATAAGGTACGCGCTGGTGCCTTACCTGCTCATCGTCCTTACGACTGCGCCATATCCTTGCAACCCGGTACCACTCCTCCGCGTGGCAGGGTGTATCCTCTCTCGGTTGCGGAGAATAAGGCCATGGAGGAGTACGTTGCGGATGCGCTTTCCTGGGGGCACATTCGTAAGTCTACTTCCCCAGCAGGAGCGGGCTTTTTCTTTGTTAAGAAGAAGGGTGGTGAATTGAGGCCTTGCATCGATTATAGGGGTCTTAATCGAATCACCACTAAGAATGCCTACCCGATTCCCTTGATTACTGAGTTGTTCGACCGCCTTAAGGGGGCAACAGTCTTTACCAAACTTGACCTTAAGGCGGCGTACAACCTCGTACGGATCAAACAGGGGGATGAGTGGAAGACCGCGTTTAACACCAGAACCGGTCACTACGAATACCTGGTGATGCCTTTCGGGTTGTGTAACGCGCCCGCAGTTTTTCAGGAATTCATAAATGATGTCCTGCGTGACTTGTTGCAGCAGTGCGTTGTGGTTTACCTGGATGACATCCTGGTTTACTCTGCCTCCATGGAGTCCCATATCCAGGATGTCAAGCAGGTGCTGCAACGATTACGTGAGAACTAACTTTTTTGTAAACTTGAGAAGTGCGAATTCCATCGATCCCAAGTTGCCTTTTTAGGCTACATCATTTCTGCGGAGGGATTCTCCATGGACCCTCAGAAGGTTTCGGCGGTTCTGCAGTGGCCTCGTCCCAATGGTCTTCGGCCCATTCAGTGCTTTTTGGGTTTTGCCAACTACTATCGGAAGTTCATCAGGAACTTCTCCACGCTGGCAAAGCCTCTCTCAGACCTAACCAAAAAGGGCAGTAATCCTCACGAGTGGCCATCCGAGGCCATCGTAGCTTCCGAGGCTCTGAAATCCGCCTTCGCTTCGGCTCCGATACTGTCTCATCCCAATCCTGGATTGCCCTTCGTCCTTGAGGTTGATGCATCCGAGACGGGAGTAGGCGCTCTCCTGTCTCAACGTCGGTCGCCCGATGGACCCCTACTTCCCTGTGGGTTCTACTCCAGGAAGCTTTCCTCTGCAGAGTGCAACTACCAGATTGGAGATAGGGAGTTGTTGGCAATCATTCTGGCTCTCAAGGAATGGAGGCACCTGCTCGAGGGCTCCGCGGTTCCAGTCCTCATTCTTACCGATCATAAGAACCTGACTTATCTTTCGGAGGCCAAAAGATTGACACCCCGTCAGGCCAGATGGGCCTTGTTCTTGTCGCGGTTCAACTATGTAGTCTCCTATTTGCCGGGTTCCAAGAATGTCAGGGCTGATGCATTATCGCGGCAATACTCTGAGTTGTCCAGGGAGGACTCTGAGCCAACCGCGGTCATACCTCCGGATCAGATCCTGGCTGCCATTCGCACCAGTCTGACTTCTCCCCTTGGGGAGCAGATTTTGGCGGCTCAAACTGACGCTCCTCCCGAGAGACCGGAGGGTAGATGTTTTGTACCCGAGGGGTTGCGCACCCGTCTGCTGCGTACCTACCATAACTCCAAAACTGCCGGGCATCCGGGGAGGAACCAGTTGTCTTGGGTCATCTCTCGGTTATTCTGGTGGCCAACTCTCCGTGCCGACATCGCCTCTTATATAGCGGCATGTTCGATCTGTGCCCAGAATAAATCTCCACGGCATCTTCCAATGGGTCTTCTGCAACCCATTCCCAATGGGGAGTGTCCTTGGTCACACCTAGGCATGGACTTTATTGTAGACCTCCCTGTGTCTCGGGGTCATACGGTCATCCTCATGGTCGTCGATCGTTTTTCCAAAATGTGCCATTGTATTCCACTCAGGAAATTACCAACAGCGCAAGAACTTTTCCAGGGAGATTTTTCGCCTGCATGGGTTGCCCAAGGTGATTGTCTCGGACCGCGGGAGTCAGTTCGTGTCCAGATTCTGGCGCGCCTTCTGCTCCCAGTTGGGTATTAGTCTCTCCTTTTCTTCAGCCTACCACCCGCAGTCCAATGGGGCTGCGGAGCGTTCCAATCAGGCCTTAGAACAATTCCTTCGGTGTTATATCTCGGACCATCAGGACGATTGGGCCGATCTCCTGCCTTGGGCAGAGTTTGCCAGGAACTCAGCGGTCAACTCCTCCTCCGGGATGTCTCCCTTCATGGCCAACTGTGGGTACCAACCCGCGGTATTACCTGAGAGGTTCTCACCACAGGACATTCCGGCTGTGGAGAACCATCTTGCTGCCCTGCGTTCTTCATGGGGGCAGATCCAGAGGGCTTTGAGGGACTTGGCTCAGCGTCAGACGTTCCAGGCTGATCGCAGACGGTTGCCCGCTCCTTCATACCATGTCGGTGATTGGGTGTGGTTGTCTACTCGCAACCTCAATCTTCGGGTACCCACACCCAAACTAGCTCCCCGTTTTGTCGGTCCTTTTCGCATTCTCCGCAAGGTGAATCCGGTGGCCTATGCCCTTGCCCTTCCACCTGGGATGCGGATCTCCAATATCTTTCATGTATCACTGTTGAAACCTCTGATCTGCAATCGCTTCACTACCTCTCCGCCTCGGCCCCGTCCCATTCGGGTTGACGGTCATGAGGAGTATGAGGTGAGCCGGATCCTGGACTCTCGATTGGTGCGCGGCCGGTTACAGTTCCTGGTTCATTGGCGCGGTTATGGTCCCGAGGAGCGTTCCTGGGTTCCCTCCGCAGATGTCCATGCTCCTGCCCTCCTCCGCTCTTTTCATACCCGCTTTCCTCAGAAACCTTTTGTTGAGCCGCGGAGGGGGAGGGGCCCTTGAGGAGGAGGTACTGTCAAGGTCCTACCTTTTCCCTGAGGTTTTGTTACTCCATGTGCTGGCGTCCATCTTGGATTCTGCTGTGCATGGTGGGAATCCTTTTATGCCTTCAGGTCTCTGAGGTCCATCCCCCAGAGGGGTGTGGCTGATGACATATAAGCCTGTGGCCCGCACATGCTCTTTGCACTTGTGTCTTTGTCTTCCTACAGCTCTGTGTATACGCTCGTGACTCTTCTGGTATTCTGACTCGGCTTGTGATTAAGACCATTCTCTGTGTTTTCCTTCGATCTGACCTTCCGTTGCTGAACCCGGCCCGTGACCTGTGATTCTCTGTCTACTGTTCTGTACCGTTTTGTCCCGTTGTTGTCGACCCAGCTTGCCTGACTACGCTATTGTCATTCTCACCAGCTACACGCCATTGGCGGCGGCCATTACCGCAGCCGGGTGTCTCGGGGGCCGCGACCTGGTACCTGGCTGCGTCAAGTCCATCCCCACCATCAGGGGCCCTGGTGAAGGGCAGCCTGGGACTTAGACTCCGCGCCCTGAGGGACTTCGGTCTGTTGGTGGTGGTTGTCGTCAGCCAGTGCGTTACCCTGCCACTAGGCCTACCTGTCCGTTCTACAGCCCTGCCCTGACACTAGCAATGCCAGGCTGCTCTGTCACATTGTGCTCCAAAGTGCCACATCTCTGTCTAAAAAATACACCAGGCATTTGCAGCTACCTTCTAGATAGAAAGCAAGCAATTGGCCACATACAATATGTACATTGCAAGCTCCATGCCAGCCAGAGCAAGGGGGCAGAATTGATACAGAGTGGTACACCACATTCTGCAACATGTTTTAGGAGCAGGACAGGGGGTGCCTTTCCTTTTCTGTGCCCTGGATGCTGAACCAACAT
Source organism: Staurois parvus (assembly GCF_062004578.1). Lineage (NCBI taxonomy): Eukaryota > Metazoa > Chordata > Amphibia > Anura > Ranidae > Staurois > Staurois parvus. Next base: position 10,447,549 of record NW_028317950.1, on the reverse strand, counting down.
GTGTCGGTACTGACTTTGCACTACAATGTGATCTCCTTAACGCTAGTTGACAGACATGCAGAAGTGGCTGCACAACCCCAAATGCAAACAGTGGGGATGATTTATTAAAACTGGAGAGTGCAAAATCTGGTGCAGCTCTGCATGGTAGCCAATCAGTTGCTAACTTCAATTAAGCCTTGATATTAAGCCCTGGTTCACACTGAATGCGACAATAAAAGCGTGCTACTTCACTTCAGCGGTCAGAGGACTGGTGCATTATCAGGTGCGACTTGCCTGACATCTGTGTTGCTTCATGCAAGTTGCACCTGAAACTGCATCAACTACTTTCAAAATCGGTGTGACTCCAGCAGTGTCGGAGTCACACCGAATTGAATGGTTCCATTGCTGACAATAGGATTCGACTTGTCATGTGATTTGGAATTGTCAAATCGCATGAAAAGCTGCACCAGTGTGAACCAGAGCTAAAACCTGGAAGCTGATTGGTTTGTATGCAGAGCTACACCAGATTTTGCACTCTCCAGTTTTAGTAGGTCAACCTCAGCGTGTGTTCGGGACTGTGTAGCCACTCCTGCACAGCTGTCAAATTTTGACATGTGGGTGCTGTGTCTGTGCAGCCACTGCTTCTGCATTCACTTATATAGGCAGCTCTAGGCAGATGCAGGTGCAAAAACAAAGGCAGCCTGCATGCAGGATGGGTGTCAGAACCCAATGGAAAGCAGCTTTATAACCGATTCCCGTCTGCCCTATAGCAGAAATACTGCTACAGGGCGGTATGGGTGCGCAAAATCATGTGTATATATACGTGATTTTGCATTTCCGGGTACGCCCTACCCACACCGCCATTCATGACCACGGCTGTCAATCACCGGGCCCTGGACGGTAATTATTCACCGGCGCCCGCTGATTTCTGATGATCACAGATGTGAAGGAGGACTATTTTGTTTACTAACAGTCCTCCTCCCTGTCAGCTCTGGCACACTGCTCTGGATGTCACGGACTTGGTGTCACTGACATCCCCAGTGACAGTCATCCAGTGCACAGCCATCCAGAGTAGTGTGATTACAGTGAAACACACAGACACCGCCCCCTTGTAAAACACTCCTGCACACAGTCAACCCTTTGATCACCCCTTATGTTAACCCCTTCCTGCCCAGTGCCATTAGAATAGTGTCAGTGCTTCTTTTTTAGCACTGATCACTGTATTGGTGTCACTGGGGATGTCAGTGACACCAAGTCAGTTCCTCCCAGTATCAGAATATCCACTGCAGTCCCACAGTCCCACTATAAATCGCTGATCGCCGCCATTACTAGTAAAAATGAAAAAAAAAGAAAAAATCCCAGTATATATATACCGCCATTTGTAAACGCTATAACTTTCATGTAAATCAAATAATTTACACATATTGCGATTTTTTTTTTTTAGCAAAGACATGTCGCAGAATACATTTTGGCATATATTTATGACCAAATTTGATTTTTAAATTTTTTTTTTAATGAACATGTTTAATATCAAAAAGTAAAAAATATAGTTTTTTTCAAAATTGTCGATCTTTTTTTTTTATAGTGCAAAAAATTTAAATTATACAGGCGATCAAATACCACCGAAAGAAAGCTCAATTTGTGGGCAAAAAATTTAATTTGGGTGCAGTGTTGTGCGACCACGCAATTGTCAAAGTAATGCAGCGCTGTAACGCAAAAAATGGCCTGCTCAGGAAGGGGGGTAAATCCTCAGAAGGGCAAGTGGATAAAAAACAAAGTATTTATACATAACAAAAGTGGCCATCAACATAGCTCAGAGCTGTTTAGCACATGGTGCCATGATTGTACATTACTACATTTTATCACATCTACATACTGTACAGTTTAATTGGATCTGAGAATGTCACTAAACAAATCCCTTAACCCTTAAGGAAGGTAATTCAAACCTTTACGTATATAGTATCTGACTGTAAACATATAACAAAGCAAGCATGTAGTTCTGTGAGAACATCAAATTTCTTCTAGGTAAGTCAACAATAACAATTTAAAATCATTGGTACCAAATATTATTATCTCTTTAAACCAACAGACTAGGTCAGACTCGACCCCTCTCTTTCTCCACAACACAAATTTCTATAGGTACACATTTGATGTGGGGTGTGTGAAGGGCAAAGCAAAAGATTCCCTTTTTTAATATAAACAGACAAGTTTACAAGGATAGGCATTAGTATAAAATGCATGCGAGTAAAGCTTTCGTGATCAGCAACAAGACCATATAGATGAACTGGACTCCAATGTACTGTATAGTCGATGTATGAGAAAAATATGGCCTGGGAGGAAGAGGTGGATTTGGGGTCTGAGATATAAAGAGGGGCTAGGAGAGGCTGAATTAAAGGGTAAGGGAGAGTTGGTATAAAAGTGAAAGGAGAATTAAAAAAAGGAGAATTAGTGTACTTTAGGTGTTTTTGGGATGGGGAATGAGTGTACTTTGGGTAACCGTGGAATGGAGGAGTGGATTAGGGAAAATATTGAGGAGAAGGACAAACTTCAGGGATTGAGGGCTTTATTTGGTTACCAAGTTTTATTGCGTGTTAGTTCTGGTTGCAATAGATTGTAGGTACCTATATTGGATTTAGTTGATGCATTCACTAGGTGACAAGTAATTGGTTTTTATATTGCTTTTTGGTGAGACAGTTGTCATTTCCTAGATGTACGATGCCCCTCAATATAACACAGAATGTGACCAGTAGGTGGCATACCCAGAATATATGGAGAAGGTTTCCTGGATTTTGTTTGTACCTCCAGCACAGGGGAGAAGAGTTAGAGGAGAACCTGTGGATGACAGAACCCTATATCATCTCGCTGGGAGTTTATTTCTGGCTTCCAGATATTTACTACAAATAGATGACCGTAGTCGAAATTAGGCATTTGCTTCCATTGCGGAGAGTGTGTGAGTCCCAGGTCACCCTCCAAATTTGTGATAAAGGGAGGCTGTAGTGTTCAGGGAGTTTGTTCACCAGTTGTATATCCAAGGATATATGTTGAACTGCCTGTTCTTCTACACAAACTTCTTTCAGATTGAGTCAATTATCTTAATAGGAGGTGTTTGAAGGATATTGTGTAAAAATAATGTCTTAACTTCAGAAGTCATCATAAATCTAGATTAGTATGGTAACCTAGGCTGTGAACCAAATCAGGCTAATCTTTTTCTCTTTTGAAGCAAACGGTAGGAAGCTGGTATTTCCTAATAATACTAGACTTTGGATGTTCATAGATTTCAGGGTGGAACGATTGAGCAGAGCTGACCATGATCTAAAAATTAGGGTCCAGAAGATCCAGGGAATTATTGCAACTGGTGTACTTAACTACCACCTTCCCCATATACACTATATTGCCAAAAGTATTGGTCGGCCTGCCTTTACACGCACATGAAGTTTAATGCCATCCCAGTCTTAGTCTGTAGGGTTCAATATTGAGTTGGCCCACCCTTTGCAGCTATAACAGCTTCAACTCTTCTGGGAAGGCTGGACAAGGTTTAGGACAATGAAGAAAATAAACCGTAATAGGAAAACATAATGGGGCTTTTAAGGTACCATACCATTATGGGTATAAAAATGCATAATCATAAACAAAATTGGATAAAATAGAACATGTTTTATTATGACATTATAAAAAAACCACACAGAGTGGTAAGCAAGACAAACGCCAATGTTAATATTTTTTCCTAATAGGGTTTATTTTCTTCATTGTTCCAATAGGGGTATGGTACCTGTAAAACCTTCACACAAGGACAGGTAAGACCTAGTATCTCTCCAGCTCCCATCAATCTCCAATCTAACACAAGGTTTAGGAGTGTGTCTATGAGAATATTTGACCATTCTTTCAGAAACACATTTGTGAGGTCAGGCACTAATGTCAGATGAGAAGGCCTGGCTCTCAGTCTCCATTCTAATTCATCCCAAAGGTGTTCTATCAGGTTGAGGTCAGGTCTCTGTGCAGGCCAGCCAAGTTCCTCCACCCCAAATTCACTCATCCATGTCTTTACGGACATTGCTTTGTGTACTGGTGCTCAGTCATGTTGGAACAGGAATTGGCCATTCCAAAACTGTTCCCACAAAGTTGTGAGCCTAAAATTCTCCAAGATGTCTTGGTATGCTGATGCCTTAAGAGTTCCCTTCACTGGAACTAATGGGCCAAGCCCAACCCCTAAAAAACAACCCCACACCATAATCTTGCTTCCACCAAACTTTACATTTGGCACAATGCAGTCAGGCAAGTATCGTTCTCCTGGAAGCTGCCAACACAGCTGCCAGACACATCCATCGGATTGCCAGACAGAGAAGCGAGATTCATCACTCCAGAGAACACGTCTTCACTGCTCTCGAGTCCAGTGGCAGCATGCTTTACACCACTGCATCCAATGCTTTGCATTGCACTTGGTGATGTAAGGCTTGGCTGCAGCTGCTCGGTCATGGAAACCCATTCCACGAAGCTCTCTATGCACTGTTGTGCTAATCTGAAGGCCACATGAAGTTTGTAGGTCTTTAGCTATTGACTCTGCACACAGTCGACGACTTCTGCGCACTGTGCTCTTCAGCATACGCTGACCCTGCTCAGTCATTTTATGTGGCCTGCCACTTTGAGGCTGAGTTGCTGTTATTCCCAGTTGCTTGCACTTTGTTATAATACCACTAACAGTTGACCGTGGAATATTTAGTAACAAGAAAATTTCATGGATGGACTTATTGCACAGGTGGCAACCTATCACGGTGCCACGCTTGAATTCAATGGGCTCCTGGTGAAATCCCTCCATGGTCTCCTCCTTGTTGGGCACCAAGTATGGGTTACATAGGGAACCTACCCCAGTTTGGGTTCTTATACACCTTAACTTGTTGCATTTAGCAGGGGAAGACTGAGCCTATACCCACTCTACCAGTCCAATGTAACTCCACTACTTTACTCCCAGTAGCGGAATGTAACCCGCTGTGCAATTATCGTGGGCCCCATGCATGCAGTTACTTAACTCTCCCTCTACAGTACACAGTGTACAGGCCGGTAACCTCTGAGTGCTGATCTCCTCCCATTACTTTTTGAGATGGATCGCCAGGGGAGATTTGCCAACAACACACCCTCACTACAAGAGGATGTCCCACCTGTCACAGGCACATGCTTACAGGCTGCTTGTTGGACCTCTATTGCCCTTGTTAACCACTTACTGTCTTCATATCTCATTGTGCTTTCTGACCTAGGCTGGAAACTACATGTGTGTTCTGGCTACCTACATAAACTCTTTTAGCAAGTTCAGATCAGGCAAGGAAAAAGTTTAAAAAGCTTTACTTAATATCTTAGACATGACAGTCAAACAAAGCCAACAGTCTTTTCCTAACGTACCTAATTCCTGTCTCAGGTTTGTGTGCTGCCCCGGCATACCTGCATAGGTAGAGTCCATTCATGGCATAGCCCATGGTTAACAGAATCCAGCAGCTGGAATCTTCAGGGTGGACTAGCAGTCCCCCTACAAAGTGGAATGCTTCAGAATGTAAATGACCTCAGACTCCTTCATCGGTGATGACATCCAGCTCATGGGCTGCGAACTCCAGAATCCAGAACTTTTGCAATGGACAACTCAGAAACTCCAATGGCTACTGCTCTTTTCTCTCCTCTACGGTGCTCCCCGGGCCCTGGACCCAGGGCTCTGGACCACTTTCCCTTTTTATATGTACAACATTAGTGGGGCAGACCCAAGAAAGCCCACCAAAGAAAACCCAGGAAAAACCATTAACTCTGACCTACTGGTCTAGGGCAGCACCTATCTAGGCTACCATAAGCAACCTGCTTACAGGTGCACACTGAATCAGGTACAGCTGTGCATATAACCAATCATCTTCTAGGTTTTATTGTCAAAGTTTAATGAACAAACTGAAGTTAGAAGCTGGTTACTATGCACAGTTGCACCAGATTCTGTGTGCACCAGTTTTAGTAAATCTCCCCCACTGTCCCTATTTGTTCTTGTAACCACTTCCACCAAGACAGAAGGTGGTGGGAAATCTACAATATTAAAATTGTCACTGGAACAGTAGCAGAGGGGAAACCTTTCAATAGGGACATCTGTTCTGTTAACATTTGTCTAAGGGCTTGTTCACCCTAGCAGCAGCCCTTGCTGCCCCTCTGAAACGGGATCTGCAGCAGATTGCTTTACAGAGGGTAGTTGACTGGTAGCTGGGAAGCAATATTCCCCTCCTCACTGCCTGTTTTAACCCTAAAAAGCCTACACCATTAAGCTGCAACCGCATACATTACATGTGGTTGCAATACGATAGTGGCACGGTCCTATCCACTTGAATGGGTCGTGTTTGATAGCAGTACTACACGCTAAACACAGCATAAGGTATTTTCTTTGCTGCAGCTGCGAAGCAAAGTATCTTGGCTGTGGCATGTGTACTTCTGAAAATGCAAATAATAGGTTATTTTCTATTGTGACTTTCTGACACCAAAAACATAAACTTCAGTGTAACAAACAGGCACATATTTATGTGAATATCTTAAAATTTTTTATTTTAAAAGATTTTAATTTAAAAATCTTTGATTTTGTTATTCTACTGTGCTACCAAAACAGTCACTAGAAGATAGACTGTATCCTCTGTATACTTTTGTATATGTAAAAATACCTTCTTATACATTTAATGGTACAGTATGTGTTCTTAAATATTTGCTTGGATTAACATGGATGTTAAATACTATTCTTTCCTTCCTGCTGTCAGGCTCATGTCACTTGCTTCCAGCCCCTGGACCTTGTTCTGCAAACAACACTCATTATTTCTATAATACCTCGTCTATGGCTTGTGAGAGTTTCCAATATGGTGGCTGCCTCGGAAACCACAACAATTTTCATACTGAATGGGAATGTATCCAGACATGCAGAACTGAGGGTTGGTATATGTTAATGTGGTTACACTACTCTACAATAATGAATCAAAATGTTGGCTTTATATATTTGTAAGTTTTGGATGGAGTAGGGTAGAGGTAGAACCTCTATCAGGCTTTTATTGCTGTCAAAGTTTGTTGAGGAGCTTTCGAGTCACTTCCTATTACATTCTATTACATCCAGACATACTGTACATGGTGCACACAGAATATGGTGCTGATGTGCATAGTAGCCAATCAGCCTTTGGGTTTAAAGCCAGCCATACACGGGTCGAATTCCAAAAGAATTTTCTTTTGAAAATCTTTTCTAATAATTTTTGTTCGCATTTCGCACCATTAGTGGGCCACAGATACAACCAATGTTCGTTCAACCATTGAATTTAAGTGATCCGCCATGTTGGAAATTTTTTTAAAAATGAAGGAATTTCTAATCAGTGATGGGGGAATTGTGCTAGAAATATAATCGAAAAAGAAACAAGCATAAGCTGTGACCTGGAAAGAAAAGAAAATTCTTGGCCATGAAAATTATTTTCTGAAAATCTGATTCTGAAAATTCTTTTCTGTACCAACATGTGAAATTGAAGGCTTGGTTGGTCAAATTTTGAAATCAATGGTGGCACTATTGGATTACAAAATGCACAAAATTTCTAAAAATTTTGAAAAACGAACACATTTCTAATCAATGATGGAAGAATTGTGTGATAAATGGAAATGAAAAAGAAATGAGCATGAGCTTTGACCTGGAAAGCAAAGAAAATTCTTGGCCATGAAAATTCTTTTTTGTAACAACATGAGGTAAAATTAAAGGCTTGGTTGGTCGAATTTCAAAATCAGTGGTGGCACCATTGGATTACAAAATGCACAAACTTTCTGATTTTCTAAAGAAATTTTTTTTTTTGGAATTATTATTATACAGTATTTATATAGCGCCAAAGGGTTTGCTCAGCACTGTACATTAGCGAGGAGGACAGAACATGAGACAATACAGTACAATACAATACACGAGGGGTTCGAGGGCCCTGCTCTTTCGAGCTTACAATCGGACCCATGTATGGCCTGCATTAGATGCTGTTTGGCTACTATGCACAGCTGCACCAGATTTTGTGCGCACCAGCTTCTCCTTTAGGCTTGGTTCACATCTGTGTGGGTGGTGCTGCAGCGGATCTGCACGAAAATCCGTGCAGCCGCAACACCCGCACAAAGAAATGTGGACCCGCGAGCGGGTGCCATTAGTTCTAATAGCACGCCACCCGCACTGGAAACGCAACCGTACTGGGAACCGAAGTTCCTGTGCAGGCTGCGTTTTCAGAAGAAGTGCAGGGACTTCTTCCCTGCATGTCATGGGGCACTGGAGTCCATTCAAATGAATGGGCTTTCGTGCCCACGCAAAACGCGGTCCGCATGGCCAAATATATGTGAACCGGGGCTTAGAGTGTGGAAGGGGAAGGAAGTGAAATTTTACAGTGAAAACACAAATAACCTAAAAAACAGACAAAGCTTAAAACTCCTAACCATTGTTCTCCTAACCATTGACACGGACATGGAGGACAATAAAAATGTAAGACAGTAGACAGTATACTGATTGGTTTTGATTGTTGCCCTGAGTTTACATTACATTTATTATTGTTACATTTCATGCTAGCTACCAAGTACTACCCATGCATGTTCACATAGGCTGAGAGCCAGGTAAATCCTTCCTTTCAATACTGGCCTGTGAAAAAACCATGAGAGCTGCAGTTTTATTAGATGCCTTTGTCTAGCTGTGTCCAGCTCACTAAACACCTCTTTTGAGTTCTGGCTGACATCTATTTCTCTCTTGTAGCTGCCTGCCATATTCCAATAGCCACAGGCTCCTGCAACATGTCGGAAACCCGCTGGGCCTTCAATGAGAACCAAAGCAAGTGTGTCACCTTCCAATATGGAGGGTGCAACGGAAACAGCAATCACTTTTACACAGAGAAGGAGTGCAAAGACTTCTGTGGGGTGCTCATAGGAGGTTGGTAGAGTTTGAAGATTTATAGGCATTGTACATTTTAAAATATTTTCATAATTTTAACTAGGCATTAGTGTTGTTATATTGCCTGTGTCATATGTTTGCTATAACTTGTAATGATGGGCTCACATATTATGGTTCAATTTGTAGTGTCATGGCTGATTGATTCCCCTATGTCCATGTATATTTATACATATAGTCGATCCCTAGGGACAGGCAACCTCTTGTTCCAGGTGTCTAGTGTATGCCTCACTATTTCCTCTGTGTTGCATAACAAACATGGCAGTGTTAATGTGATGAAACACATCTTATCCAGCATGGTGAGCTGTCCTTAACTGCTCTGCCTGCTTGTGTTTGTATCAGATCTAATTACTGTTTAGCTCTCACCTGCAGAGCACTAGACTGACAGACCCAGTGATTGTGGGATATGTAGTTTCTTCATAGGAAGTGTCAGTTTTCATACCACAGAGGTCCTGCAATAACCTCACACCTCATGTTTGAACACAAACAGAATTATAACACCAGATTGTGTAGATTTACTCTACTATAGGCTGTGCTGACAGGCCAACAAATTACACCACGAAACTACATGATCAATGCACATGTTATGCAGGTGAGAAACACAAGGTGCATGTAAGCATGTGTATAATGCCTTTGAAGGCATGGTTCATTTACTTAAAAACTGGCTATGCAGGTGAGGGGTGTTTGTAGCTAAAAACAGCAGTTGTGTAAGTCACAGTGCAGGCTGGCTGTAACTATATAAATAGCTTTGCTAGCAGCACAGAGGAATCACTTAAAGGGTAACTCCACTTTGAACAAAATATAGCAGATACAATTGCTACATAAGTCATACTGTAATGTAATATTGGTAAAAATTACGTTTGCTTTTCATCCTGCAGCCGTTGTAGTTTTTCTTTTAATTTCAATGCAATATGGCAACCTGGAGGCCTTCTGAACACAACTGGTGTGCAGAACTTTCCCATAATTGTCATTTCCTGTTTGTGTAATTGGCTCAATGATTTTCCAAGAAGTCTGCACTAAGGCCTTGTTCACATGGGGTGTTTTAAAGCATTTACCAGCAAGGAGAAGCACCAGTATTGCGCACATCCCCATGCCGGCTGTCCCATAGCTGTCAATTGGGATGCAGCTGCTGAACAGACACAACCACTGTTCCAATGTTACATCCATGTAGGTGCACAGCCTGGAACACACCCTGGGTACATTTGGGCCTGGTCACTCACACAGATGTCATATTGGGAGCAGCAACTGTCCATGCAGCTGCTGCATCCCAACAGACAGTAATGGGACTGCCAGAACAGTCCAGAATACCTGCGCATCCCCATGCCAGTAAAACGTGGCCCTGCTTGGGTTATAGATTAAAATGCCCCGTGTGAACAAGGCCTAAGATGCAAGTCAAATTTTAGGCATCCTCTGCAATAGGAATGATATATTTAGTGAGATACTCCCTAAAACTACTTCTAAAGGGATGCAAACACTGCAACTTTTTTGGGCTGATTATATTGAACCAAGACACTCCAACTTTTCTGGGCTGATTATATTGAACAAAGACACTCCCGTTCAGGAATCCATATTCCAAAGACATAAATCATACAGCTTTTTCTTAAGAACAGAAACATGTAGGAATCTGCTACAATGTTTGTTAAAATCCTTGCAACGTACAAAGATCACCCATAGGGGTATGTTTTTGCTCAACAAAAGTTACTCTTTAATATTTAAATTCTCTGCAGGAAGATCACATACATATCTTTAAAGCAAACCTTTACCCAAAAGGGGAAGTTCCACTTTTCTGACTCCTTCCCTGCTCCTCTACCACTTTTGGACAGTTTATGGGGCAGGTACCTGCTTTTGACAGGCACCCACTCCCACTTCCGGTCAGATCGCCATGGTGGATTCTCCAGACGTTTTCCTCCCCCTTGCCCTGCCTGCAGGTTTCAGGACCATTCACAAAGCACAGCGGTTTGTGCACATACAGTGGACAGCTGGCTGTGAAGCTGCAAGGAGTCAAGCTGGCTGCACATAGTTAACATGCCAGTGTCAGGGACTCGAAGACTAGTGAAGAACTGGCCTGGGTGAGAACAGTGCTGGATCCTTGGACAGGTAAGTGTCCTTTTTATTAAAAGTTTAATTTTGTTCTGGTTGTTTTGATTGAAGAACCACTTTAAGGCAATAAGCACTATTTTTACAGATATATGTGTATATATATATATATATATATACATATTTAGTATATTACTGTATTTATTTATATTGTGATATTACTAGACTCAGTAATAAAATATTTTAATCAAGTATGTATGAAAAATAGCACAAAATGTTAGAGATTTACCATTTTCCGTCAGCAGATGATGAACTGGAGGCAGCACAGTTGCTTTCTACAGGCTCCAACACTGTTTCTATAAGGGTCCTTTCACACGGGCGTTCTGTTTTTTTCATTAGTTCAGTCATATTTTTTCTAAGAAAAACGGATCAGTTAACATCAGTTTTTCATCCGTTTACATCAGTTTTTCCATCTGTTTTCATCAGTTTCTCGTCAGTATCTCATCAGTTTCTCATAATTTTTTACATCAGTTTTTTACATCCTTTACCAAAGCATAAACAGACCATATGTCCGTTTACATCCGTTTTTTGTCCGTTCCATTTTCGTTTCTTTACGGAAGAAAAATAGGGTTTTCTTCCATTCAAAAACATGGATGTTAATGGATGCGGACATTAACAGATGTAAACAGATGATCATCTGTTTACATTTTCTAGTCCATAGAAACACATGGGTGTCTGTTTTTCATCCGTAAATGGACAGATGAAAAACAGACATGCGGAACGCCCATCTGAAAGGACCCTAATGAATTAGATTTCAAAAGCAAAATAGATTAGATTATACACACCACTGAATGTGCCTACTCCAACCCTCATGGCAATGATAAAATATTTAGGGCTGGTCCACACCAGCAGTTGGTGTGTGTTCTGATGACAGTGGTGTCAATTTGCCGATCCCAGCAAATGGCACTGCTTGCTTTTTCAGAGAACTTTATTGAGTTGTTCGTGAAGTTGTATTGGCCATAGCACTGTGTGATGCGGAAGTCTGTGTCGCACACTGCTCCACTGAAAAACAGGATTGCATGCTGTATTTTTTTTAGCTCCCACCACCATACAGTTGTGTGAACTGGCCTAATAAGACACAAAGCATTTTGCTTTGTCTTGCTTTGGGACTGGTCAAAGTTACCCAGCACAGTCCCACTGAAGGAAGACCGAGGGCTGGGCCCACAGATTCAGAGGGTACACGATGCCACACAGACACAGACAGCGGTTCATTTAAAACAATTACGTTTACTGAACAGTTATAGTGATCATGTAGTTGAGCATATGTAAACAGAATGATAACAGCGCATAACCATACAGTAAGAATAATACTGTCTAACACTAACCCCGTACTTGCTGACTTTTCCCCAATGTCCAGAAAGCAGCCTGGCTGCGCCTGACTGTTCCTGAGCAAGATATAACGTTGGGGTGCACCCTACGTATTGCGCAATACTATTTGTAATCCAAAGGAAAGTGGAGTGTGTCTCTTGTAACTTTCTGGTATATCCAAAATGTCACTGACCACGTGTGGTGCGATGTGCTGCGGCAAATTTCCCTGGCAGGCTCTTGGTGCTTTCTCCTAATCCACTCCAGAACCGGACCATACAGTCACTTGTTTCCTGGTCGCGTTGTGGTGAATCTTCCCTAGGTGCCGCCGCCAGATTCCACTGTGAGCCGTAAATCCTCTTCCAGGCTCCACACAGATTCTCCAGACGTCCTCAGCATCCAACAGCCAGACCCAGACTTTACTTCCTCCTCAGCACAGGAACTCCTCCCCTTCCCATAGAGTTTGTGATGCAGTAAGTAATTTCTTAATTGCAGCCTCAAACCTGCATTTACAGTTCACTATGACCCTTCTGAGGGTCCTACTCGGCCCCTAAATTAGTATTCATTAAACTTTATAGGGTAAATAATCATTTATCTTGTCTTAGCAAAAGTCACTACAAAATCGATTCTTGTACTTTGCTGCCATCTACTGACCAAAGAGCATATTACAGGCACAATATAGTTTAACATTAGATGTCAGCATTTATCCATGCGTCACACCCTTACACCACTGCACTTGGCGTGAATGAGCCCTGAATCAGTAATCTTAGTTGAAAAGTTTGTACATTTAAAAAAAAACCTGTAAAACAAAATTGACCAAAAAATGATCACACATACTTAGATACAGGGGCGGACTGACCATTTGGAAACTCAGGCACTGCCCGAGGGCCCGGAGTCAGTAGGGGGCCCCATGAGATGCCCCTGGTACCTTTTTCATAGCCTTTTTTAAGTTTGGGCAAGGGCACAGGGCCCCTATGATCCCCTATTGCCCGGGGCCCCATGAGTTGTCAGTCCGCCCCTGCTTAGATAACTATAGTTTGTCTGTAATGACGGCCAACAGTGTACAGTTCTTGATCATTTCACTTGTTTCTCTTTTCAGATGAGGAAGGATTTGTGTAAAGAAGAATGGTGTCTGGAAGGTTGTCTCTGCTTAGCTCTCTGCACTCTTCGCATTTACTTTACCAAGCTTTATACAAGTAGATGTTGCTGTCCTGAGTCTGGTCATACACCAACAAAATGTACCAATAACTACTGTATGTGGTATAAGAGAGAGTACTCACACCATATCATAAAGTTTGCTGATGTAACAGATCCAGGGAAAAATTGGTGCATGACCAAATTAGAGTGAATCTATTACTATTACATGTTCCTATGCTACACATCCCTGACGTGTCACAATAAACATCAACTTATCATTTTTCAAAAAAGCTCAACCATTTATTATTAACCACTTTGTGACCAGCCCATTGTAGTTTTACTGCAACAGGGTGGCTGCTCAGCGCAGAATCATGTATGCATATGCATTTCTAGGTATGGGGAAACAGCACAAGCCAATCACCAGGTGTCGGCAGCCGGCGATCGGCTCTAAGACTGGACAGGGCTGTAGATCCGGGGGTACCACCAGTCCTCCTGTACAGGGCCCAGGCTAGCAGGGGGGCCCAGACAAGTGGGTGAATCAGATTTGTGGGCATGGAGGGTGAATGGCATGGCGGGGTGGAAATTACTGGAACCAATCCGCTGTATGGCTCTCTGCAGCAGCTGAAAGCGGGCTTCTTCTCCTCTCACTCCCACTGGCTTTCATCTGCTGCAGAGAGAGCCATACAGGGAATCAGTTCCAGTAATTTCCCTCCCCGCCGCACCCATCATCCTTCCTGTGCACCATATATTTCCCTCTACTGCCCAGGCCCCCCTATGTGCCCCCATCCTGCAGTGCTACTGGCTTCCCTCCTCTCCTTTCCACCCAGCAACTGCAGTAAAGCAATAGGATCCTTCAGGATGGAGACTGAGGGAAGGGTCCGGTAAATATGTCACATTTACCAGTTTCTTCCTTTCCTGAATGAACACAATGAATGATCGGTACCGATCACTCATTGTGTTCATTCGTAACTGAAGCATAATAAACTGTGTTTTGTGGGGTTTTTTTGAGGGGCCCCTGTCAGGTTGGCTGAATGGGGCTCTGTGGTTTCTAACAGCAGCCCTGCTCATAGAACACATCTCTGTCAATGTAAACAGCACAGAGCTGTGTTCAGTGACAGGCGATCTAGTTAATTTATCATTCAAGGAATGGAATTAACTGGATCCACAGTAACAGCAGCACACAGTACACACACAAACACGTTAAGCACATACTTAACCCCTTGATTGCCCTAGATGTTAACCCTTTCCTGCCCAGTGTCATTAGTACATGAATGAATGAATAAATAAATGAAATCATACAGATGAATATCAATAAAATATTCATCTGGATGATTTCATTTATTTATTCATTTTATATTGGACTGTTCACTATTGTCACTTTATATCAATAATTTTGATATCACTTTCTCGCTGTCATCCAGCGTGACACATATGCATCATTATTAACTTCAGCTCCAATTCTAGAGTGCCTCACATACAGTTTTGTATTGTCACTATTGTCATTTTATTTACTAGCACTTTTGGTATTAATATTTTATAGCACTGCATCCTACGTTTTATATGCTTTTGAGGATATAGGGGTTTGTCCTTTTATGCAAGCTGCTTTTTGTTTAGTCCATGTGCTCGCTTTCTGTCTTCATTTTATATTCCATAGTTTGTAGATGCTGAAACTTTCACACAAACCTATGACTAGAGACTTTTTTTTTTTACCAAAGACATGTAGCAGAATACATTTTGGCCAAAAGTTATTAATAGAGATGAGCGAATTATTCAAAAATTCGATTCGGCTGATTCGCCGAATTTGCGGGAGAAATTCGATTCGATGCGAATTTATTCGCTGCAAATTTAACTTATTAAAAGGGTTTCTAGGCTTCAGAGAGCCTTTATATTAGTGCAGAACACTGTACCTTTAATTTAAATGCCCTTGGAGTCTGCTGGGGAAGAGAAATAATACTGTCAGTCAGTATGACATGCAGATGAGTGCCGTCGATCTTAGAATCACCGCACAAATCACTCATTTGGGCAGTCACGGGGCACGACGAAGAAGAAGAAGAAGAAGAATGAAAAGAAGAATGAAAAGAAGAAGAAGAAGAAGAATGAAAAGAAGAATGAAAAGAAGAAGAAGAAGAATGAAAAGAAGAAGAAGAAGAATGAAAAGAAGAAGAAGAAGAAGAATGAAAAGAAGAATGAGAAGAAGAATGAAAAGAAGAATGAGAAGAATGAAAAGAAGAAGAAGAAGAATGAAAAGAAGAATGAAAAGAAGAAGAAAAAGAATGAAAAGAAGAAGAATGAAAAGAAGAAGAAGAAGAAGAAGAATGAAAAGAAGAAGAATGAAAAGAAGAATGAAAAGAAGAAGAAGAAGAATGAAAAGAAGAAGAAGAATGAAAAGAAGAAGAAGAAGAATGAAAAGAAGAATGAAAAGAAGAAGAAGAAGAATGAAAAGAAGAAAAAGAAGAATGAAAAGAAGAAGAATGAAAAGAAGAATGAGAAGAAGAATGAAAAGAAGAATGAAAAGAAGAATGAGAAGAATGAAAAGAAGAATGAAAAGAAGAGGAATGAAAAGAAGAAGAAGAAGAATGAAAAGAAGAATGAAAAGAAGAAGAAGAAGAATGAAAAGAAGAAGAAGAAGAATGAAAAGAAGAATGAAAAGAAGAAGAAGAATGAAAAGAAGAAGAAGAAGAATGAAAAGAAGAAGAAGAAGAATGAAAAGAAGAAGAAGAATGAAAAGAAGACGAAGAAGAAGAAGAAGAAGAATGAAAAGAAGAAGAAGAATGAAAAGAAGAAGAATTCCAGTACAGCAAAAAGTGTATCTGCAGAGAGCTCCGCTATTTCTGACAGTTCTCTGACAGTTCCTTCACATTTACAGCGGTTGAAACATTGTATCTATTTGTTTCCGAATAAAAACATCTGTATCCTAAATGGAAACAAATAGATACAATGTTTCAACCGCTGTAAATGTGAAGGAACTGTCAGAGAACTGTCAGAAATAGCGGAGCTCTCTGCAGTGACACTTTTTGCCGGCTGATCGGGGAAAATTCGATTCGTGCATCCGAAGTTTGCTAAAATTCGGATTCGGTGCGAATCGAATTTTTCCTAATATTCGAAACGAATTCCACTTCGCCAAGTTCGATTCGCTCATCTCTAGTTATTAAGAATTTAGATTTTTTTTTTTAATGGGATATGTTTTATAGCAGAAAGTAAAAAATATTGTTGCTTTTTTTGTTTATAGAGCAAAAAATTAAAAATGCACAGGCGATCAAATACTACCAAATGAAAGCTCTATTTGTGTGAAAAAAAAAAAATTTAGTTTGTGTACAGCGCTGCATGACTGCGCGATTGCCAGTTGAAGTAGCACAACACCGCATAGACTTTGTCAGGAAGGGTAGTAAATCTTCTGGAGGGCAAGTGGTTAAAAAGCAGCCCTGGTGCTTTGTCTTGACTGAGATGATGGCATCAATCTTCTTCAGGTGATAGGAAGCAGTTCCTCAGTCTCTTCTCCACCACTGATCACTTACACTGCACATTGTAACTTTGTAGCCACTTATAAGATGAGAGGCTTTTCAGAGGGCTGATATGAGTCAGACACAGGGGCGGACTGACAACTCATGGGGCCTCCGGGCAATAGGGGATCATGGGGCCCCTGTGTCCTTGCCCAAACTCAAAATAGCCTATGAAAAAGGTACCAGGGGCATCTCATGGGGCCCCCTACTGACCCCGGGCCCTCGTGCAGTGCCCGAGTTTCCAAATGGTTAGTCCGCCCCTGGTCAGACATTTGTGAACACAGCCATGAACTGCACAGGCCCCAGGAAAATGGCTGAAAATATGTCCTTCTGAACAGGAAGGCAGATGAAGACATTGGCGGGGGGAGTACTGTGATCTCTGGGAAAAACAATACTTAAGTGTACCTCCTTGTGAAGAGCTGTGTTTGCCCGCACGGGATGCACATGTGTTCAATGCATCTGCATGCAGGCAGACTCATAAGTCTATTGCAGGGGTCTCCAAACTATGGCAAACAAAAAAAGGGGAGAAAAGTCACCTATTATGACACGTATATCCGTGTCCTAATAATATCTCTGTCTTATTTGTAATGTAAATGTGGATTTATAAACCCAGGGTACTTAGTAAAAAAGTCTCCAAACTATGGCCTGCCAGGTGTTGAGGAACTGCAAGTCCCATGAGGCCTTGCAAGACTCTGAGAGCCACAGGCAAGACTCCCAGAGGCAGAGGCATGATGGGACTTGTAGTACTTCAACAGCTGGAGGGCCACAGTTTGGATGGTCTATTGGGATGCAGTGGCTGCTCAGACACAGCTGCTACTCCCAGTTTGACATCTGTGCAGGTACGGGTGCTTGTACCCAAACTCACACTGCCTGGGTTCAGGGACATGCACCCACATGGATTCCAAATCGGGAGCATCAGCTGTATCTATGCAGAAGGTATCTACCAGGTGTCATGCACAGGATATTTCAAAATGGCAGCACAGGTGTGGAGCGGCGGGATTATTGTATGCATTAATGAATTTTTCACAATTTAAGCTAGCTAAGGAGATACAAGGAGGCCCGGTTCTATCAATATTGACTGTGTGTTAAAAGCCATCTGCGGGTGAGTGCTCTGCATTTTACTGACCTTTGACCTTCTGTTATCTTTCGTGTATCACAGATGAGATTACTCCCGGTGAACCCCCAGCTTTCTCCTGCCCCCCCCCCCCCCCCACACACACACACACGCTATACATCTTCAGCTCATGTCTCTGTCCAGTGCTCTCCTCTCTTACTATTGTGAAATAAAACAAACCAATAAGGACAAGCACTGTGCTGTCTATTTACTGACCGTAAGGTATTTTCACCTGCAATTACAAATTTCCCAATAAGCCTGTTATTCCTTTGTCCTATTATTTCTATTCTGCAGTACATGGTGTGTCCAGGAGCATAAGCCAAGGAATGCAATGATTATTTGTGATCAGACATGTGCAGAACAAAAACATTTGTTTAGTTTCTGATTGATCCGTTAAGTTACTCATTTCTTTTCACTGAATTCGTAGCAAAATTCATTTTGTTTATTCATTTTCGACTGGATTCAAATTTTCCCAATGTATTCAAGCTATTTGAATTGCATTTGAATCGAAAATATGAAATCGATCCTAATTCATTGTGAAGAATAGCTGGTACTATTCTATTTGAAATTAGAATTTCAGAACACTGTTATAGTGTTTCTATTTAATTTATTTATATTCTAGTCTATGCTTTTATTTCTATTCTATTATTTTCTATGCTTTTCCTTTTAATTCAATTCTATTTTATTCTATATATTCTGTTCTGTTTTACTCTATTCTTCTCTATTCTATTTTGTTTTTATTTTATTTTTTATATTCTCTTCTATTCTTTTAATTTTCTAATCTATTGTATTCTTTTCTATTCTATTTTATTTTCTATTCTTTTCTTATATTTTCTATTCTATTTTGTTCTATTTTTTCTATTCTATTCTGTTTTTACTCTAGTCTTCTCTATTCTATTCTGTTTTTACTCTAGTCTTCTCTATTCTATTCTGTTTTATTCTATTCTTTTCAAAATTAAAACTTCAGAAGACAGCTGTAGTCTTTCTATTTTTTCTATTCTATTTTTCTATTCTGTTAATTTTAATCTCTATTATTTTTTATTCTATTCTTTTCTATTTTATTTCTTTATTTTTTATTCTATTTTATTCTTTTATTTTCTATTCTATTTTTTTCAAAATTCAAATTTTGAAAGATTACTATATTCTAACACAAGTACACATTGGGGTTAATTTACTAAAGGCAAATGGACTGTGCACACTGCAAGTGCATTTGTTCCAGAGCTTAGTAAATGAGAAAAAGCTCTGCTGACTTGCATCATCCAATCATGTGCAAGCAAAAATGCTGTTTTTTTTTTAAATTCTCCTTGCACCTGATTGGGTATTCTTTGCAAAGTGAAGCTTTACCTCAATTAATAAGCTCTGGAGCAACTGCACTTTGCAAAGTTCACAGATTATTTCACTTTAGTAAATCAACCCCATAGTTTTTGAAGAAAATCAGCAATAGTTAGCAATATGTTTATATTTGAAAACAAATTTGATTTTGTTTTCGAATTGGATCCAGTTCAGTTAGAATTTGATTGGAAGTTTTGTTTCGTTTTTTCAGATTTGTTTAAATTTGTTACTATTGTAATTTGGAGATTCAGATACATCCAAATCTCCGAAAAATGAAAATTTTGTTTGAATTTTGGAACAAAATCAACAGCGCATTTCTATTTGTTATTCCCAAAATTTTGGAGCTGCTGTTAGGCTGGTTGTATCTTGCATCATGGCAGCTGCCCCCACCTCTCTTATACTGATTGACACCAGTCAGCTGAGAAGACAAAGGGGTTCCTATAGCTTTATAAATACATAAAATGGAACTCCAACTACAATGTGGGTTTTTTGGTTCCCAATGGAGTAAGAGTAGGTAAAAACTCTTCCAAGTTTAATTTCTGTCTGTGCTCATCTTACGGAGATCAAAGTCTACCAAATTAAGTCTAATGGCAAACAGCAACTCTTCAGGACTAGTGATGAGCTTAAGAGTTTTTGGATCCTAGTCCGAACCCACCTGAGCTATCCTGCTAGGAAGCTGTCACTGTACAGAACCAATGATAAGTGGCCAAGGCATTCCCTGCCCCACAGTCGCACGTATACCCACCCCTTGCCAGACAGCTCAGATCTGTTCAGCCTAGGATGCCAACATGCTTCAGCTCATGCTTGTTCAGGACCTGCAAAAACAAAAAAGCAGTCATGTCAAATGTATGTTGTCAGTGATGAGCCTGGGCAGACATACTATTTGTGCGCACTGTATAGGTCAGGGGTGCTCAACCTTTTGAAGAGCAAGGGCCACCTAAGAGATTTGGTAACCAAGCGAGAGCCACAATGAAATGAAATGGCTCAGAATTTATTAATTTTTTTATTTTGAATCTCATAAAGAGTAATTTCCTCCTGCAGTTGCTGAATGCCAGCAGGAAGGAGAGGAGGAGAAGCTGGCTTTCAGCATTTGCAGGAGGAAAGTGGAGAGGATCAATTCCTGTATATGCCACCTCCCTGGAGCATGGAGCAGGGTCACCATTGCAGCTCCCTGATGCTACACTAGTGGTTGAGGGGGTGGGGAATTGATAAAAACTCTTCTCAACTATGGGTTTTACGACCCCCCAAGCCGCATATGTAAATGAGTCCTTACTGTCCTGAGCCCCCTATAAGGCTGTTTTCACACTGATGCGCTGCGGTTTACCCACACTGCAAGATAGCTGTCTTTTGCCATAGACTTCTATTATATCTTGCAGATGTGGTGCACTTTCTGAAAGTGCACCAAAACTCCTGCATTCAGGAGTTGTGGTATGCTTTCAGAAAGTGCACTAAACACAGCACAGAATATAATAAAAGTGCGCTTCCCAGGTTTGAGGTTGAGGGCCACGTCAGAGGACTCCAAAGGCGACAGGTTGAGCACCCATGGTGTAGGTGCACAGGGGCCCTTTACATGCAAGAGGCCATTTTACACTAGATACCAGTCTGAGAGGTACTGGGCCCCCTTCCCCTACTGTCACCTAGATTTGGACATAGTCTGCTTCTATTCAGCACACAGTGAATATGTTTTTATTGGACCAACAGTTTCATTGGGATGCAGCAAAACTGGTCTCACATAGGGGCACTTTGGTGATTCTACTCCCATCTGTGTTGAGCTTTTGCTAAAGATTCTGGAGCGTAAGAGGGAACTCACTGATATCCTTAGTTTCTATCAATACCATTACATTTTGTGGATCATGTAACCCGTCCATAAAATTTCCAATGGACACTCATGGTTCATATGACTCTCTAAGGTCTCTGCTGGGGATAAAAAATACAACATATTTACAGTAACTATTAGTCCATGTTTTTTGGCATCAAAATAAGCACTTTTTCTTATGCAATACTTCTGTAAACTAAACTTATATCTTTTAAAAGAGACTTTAGTTACTAAAGACCCCTCCCTCCTAGATTGTAAGCTCCCAGGATCAGGCCCTCAAATCCCTCTTGTGTTGAACTGTATTGTTGCTGTATTGTCTGCCGTTATATTGGAAAGTGCTGAGCAAACTGTTGGCGCTATATAAATCCTGTATAATAAGAATAATAATAAAGTCTCTTTTTAAAGATGTAGGAGATAAACAAACAGAATACAAAATGTTTACTACAGGTTTAAAGCTGTAAAGCTTTTTTATTGCTTATAAGCTATTGCTGTTATGTTTAAATTGACATAATAAAGCTATGTTATAATTGCAGTTTTTTATATTTTGGACTCTTTATTCTAAAGAAAAATGTAATTTCATACATTAAGGGGGCGTGGTTGGGGGCAGGGCTGGGGTGGGGTTGTTGGACTGGCAGGGGGTGGGGTTGGAGGCCGACCTGGGCAAGGTTGGGTGGGGCAACTGGAGGAGAGTAAGGTTTGTGCCTGGCTAGTGGGTCTAGATTCAAAATTTGAATCCCTGCTCTAGAATATAGTGAAACAAACTCCCGTGCCTACTATGTGCTAAAATGAAAATATATAAATGTTGGTGACTGCTCCTATGAGTACTGCTGCTAATATCAATTGTGTTCCCACAATACAGTATGAATATTGATGTTGTGTGATGTAGCACTACTAGCAGAAAATTGTGAATAATAAAATCAACATCAACCCATCAAATACTCAACAATCACAGTGAGTGAACTCATAACAAAGTGCTCGGAAATAAATAAATATGTAAATGAATAAATATATAAATACTTATATGTAATATGTAAACTTCATTCAACTCCAAATATTGCGTGATCCAGCACCACAAAATTGAGATTCGTGCTTCACATGAATTTCATGCATAATAGTGCCACCTCTGTGCCCTCAGAACTCTCGCCTCCAATGCATGTTAAACTGCGCGTTTATTGAAATATCTCCATTGTTGATCACTATCTCCTTCAACCAATAGGGACTGTCCACTCCTCCTCTCCTTTCCTACAATATGTAAGAACAAAAGGCCACAGTTCTATTACTGGTTTTCCTCCTGCACAGTGCTCATAGCTGTGGTATCTACCGCCAACTGCTGCCAGATCTGCAGGTCACTCACATCTTCCTCCAGGAGATCCTCACCCAGCAGACACACCTTCCTCTGTCTTCTCACAGTGCTCCATGCTTCTATTTCCTCTATCATGTGCATCGGAATTAGAACCTGTCCTATGACTGTGCTTGTAATCCACAGGTCAGACATTCATTTCATACAAAGAAAATTAAATACAAAAGTACCTTGCTACCAATCTATACATGTGGAACCTTCTCAATTAGAAAAATTAACACGACCAAACAAAAAATACAACTCACTACTGGGTTGCTGCTAGCATTGATATGTGTTCCTACACCTAACAAAAAACTTAAAAAAATATAAGAATGTAGCGCAACCTCCTTCTATATCAATATTATTACTTCTGCGAATAAACAAAGATGAATAATGGTAGAAAATCCCATGGGTAATTAAAATATATAGATAGATAGATAGATAGATAGATAGATAGATAGATGGCTTTTTTTCTCAGAGAATAAGTGCAGGTACTTGCGAGTGTGTGTATAAAAATTAAGGAATAGTGGTGGAAACTTCCAATATATTCCAAAATATATGTGCAGAATATCCAACTCCAAAAAGTCCTTTTAACATAAAGTCCAACATATACTCCACTTTCCATTTGGGATGTGCAAGATTTTGTAGTAAAAAACACCACGTGTAATCCTCCACTTATCACACCAACTGCTCACCTCCAAAGATTGACCAATACACTATATACTGTAGGTCTGCATGCACTTTCCCTTTAAATGGATTCTATTCTTCAATTCAAGATTTTTCCAAGCCAGATTCCCTTTCACTTCTGGTTTGTATCAAGGTCTCCAGGTTCAAATGACATTTCTGCCTCCACTAGTAGCTCAGAAAAATCACACCATTGTAGAAAAAAACTTTCTGAGCTGCTATACAGTTGTGTCCAAAATTATTCAACCCCCAATGCTGTAAAGGGGTTTAGGGACTATAGTGTACATTTGGAATTGTATTCAGAATCAAATCCTACAAGGACGTTGTAACTACCCAAATGCAACTAAAATGACATCAATTGTTTATGTAATACAGTAGTAAATGGTTCTTATGTGGTTTCTTCATTGCCACAATTATTCAACCCCTTAAAGACTACCACTCTGAAGAACAGAGGTTCATACAGGTGCTTTCCATCAGGTATTGAAAACACCTGTGGATGTCACCGAGCAGCAATCAAGCATAATAAGCACCAATTAGGCAGCTTTAAAATGACTGTGATACTCAGCTCCTTCTAGACATTTACTGGTGTGGTTACAAACATGGTGAAGGCAAGAGAATGGTCCAGGAAGACAAGAGAAGAGGTGATTTCTCTTCACAGGAAGGGCAATGGCTATAAGAAGATTGCAAAGATGTTAAACATACCAAGAGACACCTTAGGAAGCATCATTCGCAAATTCAAGGCAAAGGGCACTGTTGAAACGCTACCTGGTCGTGGCAGAAAGAAGATGCTGACTTCGACTGCTGTGCGCTACCTGAAGCGTAGAGTGGAGAGAAGTCCCCGTGTGACTGCTGAGGAACTGAGAAAAGATTTGTCAGATGTGGGTACAGAAGTTTCAGCCCAGACAATAAGACGCACACTGCGTAATGAAGGCCTCCGTGCCAGAACTCCCAGGCGTACCCCCTTGCTGTCTCCAAAGAATAAGAAGAGTCGACTGCAGTATGCCAAAAGCCATGTGGACAAACCACAAAAGTTGTGGGATAGTGTTCTGTGGACTGATGAAACAAAATTAGAACTGTTTGGGCCCATGGATCAACGCTATGTTTGGAGGAGGAAGAACAAGGCCTATGATGAAAAGAACACCTTGCCTACTGTGAAGCATGGTGGAGGGTCAATCATGCTTTGGGGCTGTTTTGCTTCTGCAGGTACAGGGAAGCTTCAGCGTGTGCAAGGTACCATGAATTCTCTTCAGTACCAGGAGATATTGGATGGAAACGTGATGCAGTCCGTCACACACCTGAGGCTTGGGAGACGTTGGACCTTTCAACAGGACAATGATCCCAAGCATACCTCCAAGTCCACTAGAGCATGGTTGCAGAGGAAAGGCTGGAACATTTTGGAGTGGCCATCGCAGTCACCAGACTTAAATCCGATTGAGAACCTCTGGTGGGACTTAAAGAAAGCAGTTGCAGTGCGCAAGCCTAAGAATGTGACTGAACTGGAGGCCTTTGCCCATGAAGAATGGGCGAAGATACCCGTAGATCGCTGCAAGACACTTGTGTCAAGCTATGCTTCACGTTTAAAAGCTGTTATAACTGTAAAAGGATGCTGTACTAAGTACTAAGATTGAATGTCACTTGGGGGTTGAATAAAACTGATAATGCTGTGAGCACAGAAAAGACATTTGTGGTTATTTCATTATAACTGTTATGTTATATTTGTCTGACCTACAAGTGCCTCTTTAATGTAAATGTAAGCAAGATGACTGAATGATCAAAAGCAATGTCAAACTGGCCAAAACACTCAATTTCAGTGGGGGTTGAATAATTTTGGACACAACTGTAGGTATAGATAGGACTAGTGAAAAAAGCTGCAAACACCTAGACCTAGACACCACTAGCACAAGGAAACAAAAATAAAATGCTGTTGTGCTAATATCAATAGTACTAGGGACACAATAATTCAAAGAGTGGGGAGACAGAAAAAGGTGATAAGTATAAAGGCCTGGATCCAGACCTAATTAGGTGCAATATGAACTGTGGCAAAGACAACGTGAGTAATAGGACTACTATGTTAAATACATTACTTATGTTCACTTGGTGACTATTGTTCATGTTGTATTTCATCACAATCTATATTGCACTTAGTTTGGTCTGGGTTCAGGACTTTACATTTTTATGTATTATTTACGTTCACTTGCTGATTATTACTCACATTGTCTTTGCCACAGTTCATATTGCACCTAATTAGGTCTGGATTCAGGCCTTTATATTTATCACCTTTGTTTTGGGGCTATTTTTTCTGTCTCCCCACTCTTCGAACACCTCATCTTGCATACCTCTCAAGATTTATAAATTGTATAAACAACAACTAAGATATATGCTCACATTAAACAGTGCAAAAATTCTGGTGCAATGTAGTAAAATCAGCATATAACCTTAAAGAGGTAAGCAATTGGCATCACCTTTATAGTATAGTGTATGATGTCTCTTCTGGTTTGCGTGATGATGTCCCTGGTTCCACCCTTCTTCTAGGAGAATTTCACAATCAGCTTTACTAAGGAAATATTTTTTTTTTCATTTAAGGTAGAAGTGTAATGAAAGAAATATGAGGACTGCCTTTGCTGACCACCTGAAAAAGTTAGCTGGTTGGCTCTTACTCTTTTACTGATTCAGTAGCTTCAGTACTCACTCACTTACAAGGAACAAGCATGCAGATAAGGAAAGGCAGAAGACCTTACCAGCTTACTTGATGTGGGTCAGGAACTGAGGGTATTATAAGCCAGAGGACCAGCATGACAGCCAGGCAACTAGCTTTTTAATATGGTGAGAAACATGTAATTTGCCATTGCTGATTTCTCATTCTACAAATACAAAGCTACGTGGCTTCTATATTGATCCTCTGGCTTCAATATGTTAAGTCACTGACTCCTGACTTTCCTCCAGACTTTTCTGGGAAAGGTTTTCATTGATCAGTAAATTGGACATACAATTCAAATTTCACATGCATTAGTAGAATGTTTACATTCTATTATTATTTGAGTAAAAAGTATATCTCTTCCTGGAAATGAACAAAAAATGCTGTTACCAACCTAACCTAAGTGGTCAAAATCAATCAGCGGTGAGATAAGATGATCAAAAAAGATTGTTCCATGTATATATAGTAGATAACTAAAAAATACACCGTACATAGTAACAGTTTTTGTAATACATTAACACACATTAGTAAGAATGATTAAAGTGTTTTAAGAAAAGCGCCACACCCTCTAACACCAAAGCAGCAAATTCCCAACTCAAAAAAATCAAAAACATTTTTTGCTTAAACAAATAAATAAAAGGAATGTGCTAATTAAGTTAATAATACAAAGTGAAAATAATAAAAAATAAAATAAAAATAATAAAAAATAAAAAATTATGCAAAAAAAGTGTCCATAAATAATGTCCAAAAAGATTTTTAATTAATGTCCACACTATGTTAGAACCACCACCAAAAAATTGTTTTTAAATCACCCAACCGAGCTCAAAAATAAACAAATACCTTTTTGCTCTGGGCAATATATAACAAATCAATTGTTGGATACAATACTGTGTAAATCACTGAACAAATTTTCCTCCAATGAAAAAATATTACTGTGTGAATCAACGAACGAATTTTCCTCAGATGAAAAAAACACCATTCAAGGATATAACAAGGATATATCGCAATCCGATTCTTAGATGTGAGAAACGAACAAATTTTCCTCAGATGAAACTCCACCATTCAATGGTGTAGGTAATTTCCAGGAGTATATCTCACGACTCTTTCATATATTTCCATACCATAGGAACCATGTTTAAGGTAAGAAAAAAGAATCATGGTGCAGCAAGTTTTAAAATTGTAACAAACTTTTTAATGAACGAATAAAACTCACAAGTCAGGTGTCTCCACCGACACCAGTTTTACAAGCATGTGTTTAGGCAATCGTGCACGAACGTATCTTCGTTTGCTCTGGATCTCCTCCTCTCACATCCAAAGAATGTCTCAGACGTCAGCATCCAGCAGGCCATGCCCTACGCGTTTCATCACCAACGACGTTCTCACGGGGCGGTCTGGATGCAGACGTCTACTCCCTATAATTTATACCGTTCGTTCGTATACCAATCACATAACATGAAAGGCAATAGGTGCAGCGAATATCATACAATCTAAAACAAAATATCCGACTTTGACTACACATTCCACCTCCCTTAACAAACATTGGAAACTAAAAAACTGACAAGTTGACATCTTTCTAAGGACATTGCAAACATATAAAATATCCGCAACAATTAAATAACATTCTTAAAACAGCATCGCCTCTTAATGGTTATCACACACACTAATTAAAGGGCCATGTTCCACTTTAAAGAAGTACTCTAAACCAATAAAAATACACATATACAAAAAAATATACATTATGAAAATGAAAATAAAAATAAAAAATATATATATAAAAGGGAAGTATATATATTTCTGTTTGTACATAAAAAATAAAAAACATATCTAAAAAACAGAGATTATATATAAATACTGTACATATATGCATTCCCTACTATTTCCAAAGGACACCTATAATAACCCGCAATTCTGCACGTCCCTTAAAATATGTATATTTATATATTTATTTATTTACCCAATCGTCATCTTGCATTAGACAGAAAACCACTTCTTCAATAATCCCACCTCTCTACTATTCTTTAAAAATTTGTCAAAAAGCAGTTTAGGTCAATATCTGTATTCAAACCTTTTGGATTTAAACAATTTAGTTCATATATCCAATAGGTTTCTTTTTTGGATATTTCCTTGATCAAGTCTGAACCTCTCCAATGTGCATTTATTTTTTCAATACCATAAAAGGTTGCCAGTCTTGGATCACTATTATGCTTCAATTTAAAGTGCCTAGATACGCTATGTTTTTCATAACCTTTTTTTATATTATTTAAATGTTCAGCAATTCTTGTTTTCAATTGTCTCCCTGTTCTCCCTACATATTGGAGGCGACATGGGCACTCCAAAACGTAGACCACATGCGTCGAATTACACGAGATAAATGACTCACTTTTGTACTCCTTCTCAGTCACATTTGAACAGAACTTTTTTCTATTCTTTCTAATTGTGAGTCCATTAACCTTATTACATGCTTTGCACTTTTTACAATGAAAAAAACCCCGAAGCTCAGGAAAAAAATGTTTTTCTTTTTTTGGTGGATCTAGAACATTATGGACTATTTTTGTTCTCAATGGGTTGTTCTTTCTATAGATGAACCTTGGTCTATGTGGAATGATTTTTTTTAATGTCTCATCTTTAAGTAAAATTGGCCAATATTTTTTAACAATATCTTCTATGTCCTTATATTGATTATTAAACTTTGTAATAAATGAAACATCAAAACCTTCTTTCTTTTTTGTTTTTGTATTGGTCAGAAAACTATTAAGGACACCTATAATGTTTTGCCAGCTGATCCCACCAAGAAATTAAAAAGTCATCTAAAACTTTTGATAGATAAAGGAAAAGAAACAGGAGTTTTGAATGAAAAGGAAGCAAAATACTTATATATTAAGAATCCAAAAATCCCTACTATATATTACTTACCCAAACTACATAAAGATAAGAAGAAGCCACCGGGGAGACCGATCGTAAGTGGGATTGATTCTATTTTTGCTTGTGTAGGCGAGTACATAGACTCATTCCTACAACCAATAGTAAGAAATAATAGATCGTTTTTGAGAGATAGTGGAGAATTGATTAATATTTTGAAATCAATAGAAGATGTAGAAAATTGCTTCTTAGTAACGATCGATGTCGAATCATTATATACGAGTATAAAACAAGAGGATGGAATCAGAGCAGTAAAATGGGCATTGAAGCATAAATCTAAAATGAGGAAGACCCAAAGGAAATTTATTATTAAACTATTGGAGCTTGCTATGTCAAACAATTTTTTTTGGTATGGTGGGAAGCTTTACCAACAATGTAAGGGTGTTGCTATGGGGGCAAAATATGCCCCCAGCATGGCAAATATGGTTATGGACAAATGGGAGGAAGAAATGATCTTTGATAGATGGCCAAAAATGGTTCTATACAGGCGCTACATAGATGATATTGTGATGATTTGGAGAGGTTCATTGGATGAGTTGGATAATTTTCTTTGTAGCATTAGTAATAATCATTATGGGTTAAACTTTATGATGATTAGTGATTTTAATAGTGTTAATTTTTTGGATTTGACGCTATATAAATATAAAGACCGTATTTTTACAAGGACTTTATTCAAAGATATTGATAAAAATAGCTACATCCCCATTTCAAGTGGACATCACCCTAGATGGTTACATAGTACCCCTAGTAGCCAATTTACAAGGATAAAAAGAAACTGTAGCTCACAAAAAGATTTTAATGAGCAAACTGAAGTATTAATCAATAGATTTGTAGAAAAGGGATATAAAAGACCTTTTTTGGTTTCTGAGAGATATTATTGGTAACAGAGAGAGAAGTAGTTTTCTGACCAATACAAAAACAAAAAAGAAAGAAGGTTTTGATGATTCATTTATTACAAAGTTTAATAATCAATATAAGGACATAGAAGATATTGTTAAAAAATATTGGCCAATTTTACTTAAAGATGAGACATTGAAAAAAATCATTCCACATAGACCAAGGTTCATCTATAGAAAGAACAACCCATTGAGAACAAAAATAGTCCATAATGTTCTAGATTCACCAAAAAAAGAAAAACATTTTTTTCCTGAGCTTCGGGGTTTTTTTCATTGTAAAAAGTGCAAAGCATGTAATACGGTTAATGGACTCACAATTAGACTCACAATTAGAAAGAATAGAAAAATGTTCTGTTCAAATGTGACTGAGAAGGAGTACAAAATTGAGTCATTTATCTCGTGTAATTCGACGCATGTGGTCTACGTTTTGGAGCGCCCATGTCGCCTCCAATATGTTGGGAGAACAGGGAGACAATTGAAAACAAGAATTGCTGAACATTTAAATAATATAAAAAAAGGTTTCATCTGGGGAAAATTCATTCGATTCTCACATCTAAGAATCGGATTGCGATATATCCTTGTTATATCCTTGAATGGTGTTTTTTTCATCTGAGGAAAATTCGTTCGTTGATTCACACAGTAATATTTTATCATTGGAGGAAAATTTGTTCAGTGATTTACACAGTATTGTATCCAACAATTGATTTGTTATATATTGCCCAGAGCAAAAAGGTATTTGTTTATTTTTGAGCTCGGTTGGGTGATTTAAAAACAATTTTTTTGGTGGTGGTTCTAACACAGTGTGGACATTAATTAAAAATCTTTTTGGACATTATTTATGGACACTTTTTTTGCATAATTTTTTTTTTTAATTATTTTTATTTTATTTTTTATATTTTCTCATATTCACTTTGTATTATTCACTCAATTAGCGCATTCCTTTTATTTATTTGTTTTAGTAAGAATGATTACATTTGGCAATGATTATAGTATTAAATTAGATTATTACAGTATTCACCTCATGGGTATGTGTCATCAGGCCACCCTGGGACTATAGGAGACTGCTGTAAAAGGCATCGCCACACCATTACATAGTGACATTCTCTGCAACATTCAAGACCCTATTGCCAGAAGAGGAAAATACCTTGTGTTATCACATGGCTGGACCAAAGACCTAAGGAAATAAAAATGTGTATCTGTGCAAGTGTTTTAGGCAGATGTGAAAAAATGCTGTAAATGAAGAATTCAAACAAAAGAATTGGAGCGCCAACTCCTGTTCAACCCTATAGATTGTAAGCTCCACAAGCAGGGCCTTCATATTCCTTCTGTACTGAAATGTATTGTAATTGTATTGTCTCCCTTATATTGTAAAACACAGCGCAAACTGTTGGCGCTATATAAATCCTGTATTATAATAATAATAAATACGGAGAAGTGAAAAAACATTATAATCATTAATCTAAGAAAGGAAGGCGTTACTCATAGCAATATCAAAGCGATCACTACCTACATAAATATTGACCACCTGCCCTCCAGAGGATTTACCCCCCTTCCTGACCAGGCCATTTTTTTGTGTTATGGCGCTGCGTTACTTTAACTGACAAAAGTAACGCGGTCATGCAACGATGCACCCAAATGAAATTTATGCTCTTTCTTTCCCACAAATAGAGTTTCTTTTGGTGGTATTTGATCGCCTGTGTGTTTTTAATTTGTGGCGCTATATAAAAATAAAGACTGACAATTTTGAGAAAAAAACAATATTTTTTTCTTTTTGCTATTAAACATGTCCAGTAAAAAAAAATTTAAAAAAATCTAATTTCATCAGAAATGTAGGCCAAAATGTATTCTGCTACGTCTTTGCTAAAAAAAATCCCAATAGGTGTAAATTCATTGGTTTACGTGAAAGTTATAGTGTTTACAAATGGCAGTATATACAGTCATGGCCGAAATTGTTGGCACCCTTGATATTTCTCCAGGAAATCATGTATTTCTCACGAAACGTATTGCATTAACACATGTTTTGCTATACACATGTTTATTCCCTTTGTGTGTATTGGGACAAAACAAAAAAAGGGAGGAAAGAAAGCAAATTCGACATAATGTCACAC
Organism: Staurois parvus; assembly: GCF_062004578.1. NCBI lineage: Eukaryota > Metazoa > Chordata > Amphibia > Anura > Ranidae > Staurois > Staurois parvus. The sequence goes on along the minus strand of NW_028317950.1, from coordinate 10,415,690 downwards.
AAACCTCCAAAAATGGGCTGGACAAAAGTATTGGCACCCTTTCACAACTGCGGATAAATAAGAATGTTACAAGCATGTGATGCTCCTGTAAACTCACCTGGGGCAAGTAACAGGTGTGGGCAATATAGAAATCACACCTGAAAGCAGATAAAAAGGAGAGACGTTCACTTAACCTTTGCATTGTGTGTCTGTCTGTGCCACACTAAGCATGGACAACAGAAAGAGGAGACGAGAACTGTCTGAGGACCTGAGAACCAAAATTGTGGCAAAATATCAACAATCTCAAGGTTACAAGTCCATCTCCAGAGAACTAGATTTGCCTTTGTCCACAGTGCGCAACATTATCAAGAAGTTTGCAACCCATGGCACTGTAGCTAATCTCCCTGGTCGTGGACGGATGAGGAAAATTGATGAAAGATTGCAACGCAGAATAGTCCGGATGGTGGATAAGCAGCCCCAAACATGTTCCAAAGACATTCAAGCTGTCCTGCAGGCTCAGGGAGCATCAGTGTCAGCGCGAACTATCCGTCGACATTTAAATGAAATGAAACGCTATGGCAGGAGACCCAGGAGGACCCCACTGCTGACACAGAGACATAAAAAAGCAAGACTACAGTTTGCCAAAATGTACTTGAGTAAGCCAAAAGCCTTCTGGGAAAACGTCTTGTGGACAGATGAGACCAAGATAGAGCTTTTCGGTAAAGCACATCATTCTACTGTTTACCGAAAACGGAATGAGGCCTACAAAGAACAAAACACAGTACCTACGGTAAAATATGGTGGAGGTTCAATGATGTTTTGGGGTTGTTTTGCTGCCTCTGGCACTGGGTGCCTTGACTGTGTGCAAGGCATCATGAAATCTGAGGATTACCAAAGGATTTTGGGTCGCACTGTAGGGCCCAGTGTCAGAAAGCTGGGTTTGCGTCCAAGATCCTGGGTCTTCCAGCAGGACAATGACCCCAAACATACGTCAAAAAGCACTCAGAAATGGATGGCAAAGAAGCGCTGGAGAGTTCTGAAGTGGCCAGCAATGAGCCCAGATCTAAATCCCATTGAACACCTGTGGAGAGATCTTAAAATTGCTGTTGGGAAAAGGTGTCCTTCCAATAAGAGAGACCTGGAGCTGTTTGCAAAGGAAGAGTGGTCCAAAATTCCGGGTGAGAGGTGTCAGAAGCTTATTGATGGTTATAGGAAGCGACTGATTTCAGTTATGTTTTCCAAAGGGTGTGCAACCAAATATTAAGTTAAGGGTGCCAATACTTTTGTCCAGCCCATTTTTGGGGTTTTGTGTGACATTATGTCATATTTGCTTTTCTGCCTCTGTTTTATATTTGTTCCAATACATACAAAGGGAATAAACATGTGTATAGCAAAACATGTGTTAATGCAATACCTTTTTTGTGTGAAATACTTGATTTTCAGGAAAAATATCAAGGGTGCCAACAATTTCGGCCATGACTGTATACTGGTATTTTTTTAAATTGTTTTACTAGTAATGGCTGCGATCAGCAACTTATAGCGGGACTGCAGCGGCATTCTGACACTGGGGGGAACTGACTTGGTGTCACTGACATCCCCAGTGACACCAATACAGTGATCAGTGCTAATAAAAAGCACTGACATCTGGAGTGATCAAAGGGTTAACTGTGTGCTGTTTTACTGTGTGCTGTGTGTGTACTTTCAACTGTAAGCACACTGCTCTGTATGGCTCTGCTAGGCAGAGCCATGCAAAACAGTGTGCAGGAGCTGACAGGGGAGAGAACTGTATTGTTTACATACAGTTCTCTCCCTCCATCGGTAATGCTCTTCGATCACCAGGTGCCGGTGAGTAATTGCTGGTGAGTAATTGACAGCCAAGGCAAATAGCCAGGAATAGCCACACACGCCCCCTACCCGAAAATGCAAAATCACGTATATATATACATGATTTGCGTAACTGTGCCGCCCTGTAGCAGTATTACTGCTATAGGGTGGACGGGAAGCGGTTAGTAACACATATCATTCAATAACACCAGAGTGTCAAATCAAGTTATAAAGTGTCCACAAAAGAAAAGTCCATATACTAATTTCACAAAGAATTAACCATCCACACCAAGTGTCCAAAAAAACAAGTGATCCCCTTGTGCGAATATCCACCACATGCAGTGAGAGTAATAATTCACCAGATATGGAATATTAAAAGGTGAATCATAATCAGCTATATCATAATGACCGATTTGACCGAAATCTTCACAGTCTTCCTCACAGTAGACTTTTGCAATCAGGATAAAACAGTACAAACACTCAAAAAAGAGAGTTGTTCTATAGTGCAGCAAGTTTATTAAAATTGGGAGGAATATAAAAAATGTTATTGCACTCACATATTTCAGTGCCAAACGGCACCCTCAGAAGGCAGAAACAGATGCTCCGCACCACCACTCACTCAACCTGAGTCGGCATGTGTTCCTCGACTCGGATCCATCACCGGAAGTGACGCCCAGAAGGACTGGAACTGACGACAAATGGCTGGGCCTCAATGCATTTTGCAAATCACATCATCAGGTAGCTTCATGTATAGTTGAGTTGCTTAGCTTTGTTTCCATGTCAGGGGTATGGCTTTTTGGCCACATTTCTTTATGAAGACCACTTCTGGACAGACTTCTTTGGACAGTAGATGGGTGTACCTGGGTCCCCCTGGTTCCCGTCAGTTCTCTGCTGATGGCAATGCTGGGCAGGGAATAGTTTCTGACTAGTAGGGAAACTGTAGGGATGGCCTTGAAAACCCATAAAGACTTCTGCAAGTTTGGGGAAAGACCTTATTCGAGCCTGCATCTGGTCTGACACATTCATGTGTCCTATTTTGCCAACAGAGCACCCTATTGTGAGGCCACTTTATGCCAGCCAAGGGGACCTGTTTAAGGAGCACTCCTCAAGCATGCTGCCACCTGCAAGTTCTGTATATTGATTGGATTGCCTTGTTACAGAACTATTAAAGTATATGTGAACCCTCATCTCTTAAACTAACCCTTTCAGTTTAAAATAGAAATGAAAGGCATGCCTAGTGTGCTCTCATGCCTAGTTATCAGTTTTTAATAGGAAAGCAGAGGGACGGCCGGAACACCAGGGATTTCACACAATGGAAGCAATACAAAGACAACAGAAGAATTTTTCATACAAGTACATGGTACAACAGGTACATATCAGGAATATGAAATGTTGGGTTTACATATCCTTTAAGTCCCCTATTGTACATACACCTACCTAGGATTATCACCATCCTGCTATACTGTTCGGTATTCATTACATAAAACCAGAGAATTCCCAGAAGACAGTGTCTCACTTATTCTGTTAAAATCATCACCACACAAGTAGCCTTGTCGACTAGCTTGCAAACTTTTTTAATTTTGCAGGTAATATGAATATTTTTTTATTTTTGTGTATTAATCAAATACCACACTACTGAAATTTATCCTTTATGCTTTTTAAACAATATGTTTTACAGGGGTTCCAGCCTCCCCACATTGTATCCAAAACTCTACTCCACCATCATTCCTAATATAGAACTATTAGAGTTAGGGTGTGCATTAAATCAGACCTCTTCCCTCTCACCCTCATGCATAATTACCACCATTACTGTATTTATTACAGCAAAATAAACACATCTCACTATGGGAAAGATTTACTAAAACTGAAGAGTGCAAAATCTGGTGCAACTCTGCATTGAAACCAACCAGCTTCCAGGTTTTATTGCCAAAGCTTAATTGAACAAGCTGAAGTTAGAAGATGATTGGCTACCATGCACAGCTGCGCCAGATTCTGTGTGCTCCAGTCTGTGCTGCTATTAGAAACCACGAGGCCCCATACAGGTCCCCCTCCCACCCCATTATGCTTCATATATGAACGAACACATTGAGTGATTGGTACCAATCACTCATGATCATTTAGGAAAGGAAGGGGTTGGTAAATGTGATATATGTCCCACTCTCCACCCGGAAGGATCCTATTGTGTGCTTGCAGCTACTGGTGGTAAGGAGAGGAAGGAAACTGGCAGCACTGAGGGGATGGGGACTCATGGGGGGCCTGGGCAGCAGGGGGAATAGTATAGTGTGAAGGGAGGGTGATGGGTGCAGTGGGGGGAAATTTCTGGAACCGATCCCCTGTATGGTTCTCTCTGCACCAGCTGAAAACCAGTGTGAGGGAAAGGAATAGAAGGCAGTTTTCAGCTGAAAGATTCATACAGTGGGTCGGTTCCAGTAATTTCCCCCACCGCACCCATCACCCTCCCTTTGCACCATACATTTCCCCCTGCAGAAATTGCTCCCCACTGTGCCGATCACCCTCCCTGCCCACATCCAATTCATCCAGCTGCCTGGGCCCCCCTGCAAGCCTGGGCCCTGTACAGGAGGACTGGTGGTACCCCCTTATCCATGGCCCTGGCTCCAGTTTTAGCAAATCTCCCTCTATGAATACTTGCCTTCTGGGTTTCTCTATTGGCACAGGCTAATACTCCTATTCTCTCCCTCCTTTAACCCTGTGCCATCATCTTGATTACTGGACACCATCACTAACTGGCTTCTTCTCCTGTGTTTTTGCCAGTCATCCAATGACACCAGAGAGTGTGCTGTTTGAGATCTGGAACTGTTTACTATATTGTACAAATTTCTATGGCTACAGAAACAGAATTACACTACTGACATACATGTTGCTGAAGCCATAGCAATGTATGATCAATGGAGTTTATTCTGAGATCTCTCAAGGCTGGTGATGTAGCCATCCCAGTAGGCAGCTGCATGCAACTGTGTTTTTTTTTTTTGTTGTTTTGGGGACAAAGGTTCACTTAAATCAGTACAAGCATTGTGAAAGCTCTGATGCTGTATATTGAGCTCCATAAAAATAAATTTTTGGTATGGAAGCTCTGCAGAATAGTTGTTTCGTGTTTTAATTAATACCAGAGTATTTTATCATGTTATCCATCAATTATTATGACAAAAGGTGAAGTTTAGGGGAAACCCTTTATTGACTATCTTGAGTTCATATAGATGCAAGATTTTGGTACCTGTTAGGTTCAATGCTCAAGCATTATTTAAATTGCTGAACACCTAAGGAAAGGTACATCTTTCTTAACTCAAGTAAGCCAATAAAGGTTTTCACTTAAACTCCAAACTTTCCACATTTAGTCACAAAGAGAAAAGCTTTGATCTTTGCTCTTTGACATAAGCTTGTTTTTCGTTGGTAAATCATTGCAGGAAAGAAAATACAGGGATCAGAGGTCAAGATAACTGGAAATGGGTCACTGTCCACTGACCATGTTGACAGAAGTTAAAGGAAAAAAAAAAAACATACAATGAACATAACCCTATATCCTGAATACAATCAAGGTTCCATCTTGACCATTTGGTCACACATCCCCGCCATAAATCCAAACTAGTAAACACCCTTCATCTGAAATCCACTAAAACTCCTGGCAATGAAAAAAAAACTTTTGGCAATACATGGAAACATCTGGGAAATCTCAGTAATCACGAAATGAGATAAATATTTAACAGAGGATACCAGTTCCTCTCTATTATATCCAAAAGGCCAAAAATAGGCTTAACTGTGAAAGGAATAAAGTAATCAGAAACAATATTTTCATAGACACAGATAGCTTGCTGCTAAACACCCCATTACACAAAAATGGCAAACATACCTTTTAGCCTTCAGGTGTGATAATATTACCAAAGAGGCAGCTTTAGCATGCCTTAAAATTATATCTAAAACCAAAGTTCTCTACCTATACAATGTTTATTTTATCCCATGCCCAGGAACGCAACTACCGAATATTGGGCTGCATTCACAAAGCAGTATCTATCACTTTAACAAATGCAGTAAAATACTGCTCAGCATTTTTCAAAAAATGTTTTGGCATTCACTAAAAATGCTTCTAAAATACCGCATGCAGAATTTATCTCATGAAACCATGCGGTATTCATCCAGTGGGATGGATACAGTGGAGAAGAATTAGAACCCCTGTCAGTTTTTATTGCTAATAAAGAGGTAAAATTGTTTGAACTGTAGAAAAAAGCCAAATCACTAAGTCAGTGCGGTCCCTGCAGCAGATGTATTAGTATAAAAGAAAAAGGGTGACCAGACAATCAGCCCAAGCTGCATTCACAGGACACACGTGATGTATCAAAAACAACTAAGTTAAATTAAGCAAATGCAAAATATCTTTCTAAATGTCAAATATTGAATGAAAGTAGTATCAAAAATCACACACACATATAAATACCTTTCTTCTGCAATGTTGTCTTTTTTATTGGTGAAAGGATATTATTATTATTATTATTATAACACAGTATTTATAAAGCGCCAATAGTTCGCTCAGCGCTGTACCCCTGAAATATTTTCCAGTTTCAGGAAACCCCTGCTAAAAATTATTATATTTACAACTCATCATACATTAGTGGTCAGTGGGAAGAATGCTCCTTACACTTATGGTCACTGAGAAGAATTACCTCCTTATAGATCGCTAAAAATATCAATGATGTCAGTGGGAAGATATCTCCAAAAATAATTGCAAAAAAGTAAAGTATCCCCACTACATATGACATATGGTCTAACAAGGGATTAGACCATTGTCATATGCATGTACTGTATGTTGTATAATGTTTGAGGTGATCAGGAACTTTTTTGCAGCAAGTGATGTAAATGCTTGTATATACATAAATAATGTCTCTGAAAATCTGGTGAAATGACAGTAGAAAATGAATCAATTTTACTGCATGTAATGGGGTGGATTTACTGAAGGCACATAGACTGAGCACTTTGTAAGTGAAGTTGTTCCAGAGCTTAGTAAATGAGGGGGAGTTCTGCTGACTTCCGACATCCAATCATGTGCAAGCAAAAATGTTTTTTTTTCCTTGCATGTGATTGGGTACTCTTTATAAAGTGAAGCTTTACCTCATTTACTAAGCTCTGGAGCAACTTGCAAATTTTTAATTTTGCATAGAGTAAGGGAGAGTTATAACCCCTGTCATTTTTGTTTTCATTTTATGCCATCTGTGTCCCCATTGTTAGATTTCCCCTCTATTTCTTTTCTGGGGACAAACCAACATTTTGGATTTTCTTTTGCTTTCACTTTCAATGATAATGGTAAACAGGACAAACAGAGAGGGTGAATCTAATGGGGGGACAGACAATAAAAACCTGACAGGTGTTCTAATCTACCTCCACTCTATCCAAAATTGAAAAAAAGTTTTTCCGTCAGTAAATCAACCCCAATGATTTCCATATTTAGTTTTCTATGCATTACAGTTGAGAGAACTAATCGAAAAAGGAAGAGAATACTCAAAATTGGCCATTATATTTTTACATTCGTTGAGTACCGCATGTGTGGACCACTACTTAATTACAACATGCATTTCATTATTTATTTCCTTCTGTGAATTGAGTTTAATGCATTTTCATGCGGTATTTACCGAGCATTTTTGAGTGTTTTGTGGTAAATACTGTGAAACAGTAGAGTGAATTGACAGTTTCAGGATTGCATGTGATATTTAGGGGAAATGTCTCCAGACACCTACATACCTTATGAGATACACTTTTGTGAATGGAGCCCATTGTCAAGATGGTATGTCTGCCCCACAATCTTACATAAAATAGATCTTTCTAATCCTAATACATGTAAGAGATATTTATAGGCCCCTGGCACTATGACCCACCTTTGGGGCACTTGCCATCCCTTTCTGGGGTATGAAACTGCAACTGTATGAGAAGCTTGTGGGTGACCAATCACTAATGAACCACCATGTTGTCTATGCTGTCAGATTCCATTAAACAAATCAAAAAGAGCTTGATCAGACAATTCCTAACTGGCGCTCAGTCTGTGACAGCTAGACACTGGCGTCAAACCAAACCACCATCGCTGACTGAATGGGCTTGTGAAATGGACAGAATCGACTGCTTGAAGGGTATGATAGTCTGGGATGAAGACAAAATTGAATCCTAACTCGTGCAAGCTGTATGGTCCTATTTTCGTTACTCTTTGCATCCTTCATATCTGGCAAGGATTGAATACCTGGCTGTATCCAGGGCCTCCATGCATGTGTGCCTCTTTCCCTACCCCCCCTTTTTTTTTTGCCCCTCATCCTTGTCATCTGTATTTCTTCTCTTACCTTTTCTCCATATGACACCTATTTTCTCTTTGAGTTGCCAGGAACGGCTGTACACATACTGTAGCTGCTGTCCCGTTTTGCCTATATGTTGCAGGAGACATTTTCATAGCCTTGCTACTCTTGTTCACTACTGTACTGGCTATTGGGTATGAGGGCAAACTGATGCTTTTTGATTTCCTATATGAGTAACTCCATGACTATTGTTTCCATTCATAGTTTTGATATGATAACCTAAGCTAATAGATGTGTGCCATATTACTTTTGAACCTTTGTGTTTGTGCTGATGTACCCTATACTTGGATGTATTGAACATAACGTCTGTTTTTGTGCTATATTATTTCAAAACTCAATAAAAAAAGATTAAACATAAAACCAAAGGTCTTTTCAGGTTTTGATTGCGTAGGGAAGTGTTGGAAGACAATGTTCCTGGTGATCATTATCACCCTGATAGAATGTCTGACATTTTACAGGAAAATCTTCCAATGTAATAGGGCAACTGATGAGCCTACACTCACTTTGGAGAGAGTTCCTTTCACTTCCTGCTATTATTGATGGGTTAGAGCCAGGGGCGGACTGACAACTCATGGGGCCCCCGGGCAATAGGGGATCATGGGGCCCCTGTGTCCTTACCCAAACTCAAAAAGCCTATGAAAAAGGTAGCAGGGGCATCTCATGGGGCCCCCTACTGACCCCGGGCCCTCGGGCAGTGCCCGAGTTTCCAAATGGTCAGTCCGCCCCTGGTTAGAGCAAGCACAAGAGACTTTTTCTCTAGCTCCTTGTCTGCAGTTATAGTGCACACTGCAGATGACCTGAATGTAAACAAAGCAATGCTTATATTGGGGCTCAAGCTTCATGGAAAGCAGACGGAAGGTGTTATATTTGTTCAGTATCCATGTATGCAGTGTCGGGACACGGTCATACAGCGTCCAGGGCAAAAATGCCAAACTGCGCATCCCCCCCCAATTCATGTTTTTCTAGCTTATGGGATTCTATGCCCAGTAGTCACTTACTTGTCAAAATTACTGTGCAGCTCAGTTTTATCACTGGGCACATGCGGGTGTTGATGGCTCTCAACTCCTGGCTATCTCCTGGACACTTCTGCAGGATGTGCTCTCTCTCTCACATCTCCTTCCTGCTAGTACAGCTCCTGTTTGTCTGTGAACACCCCCAGGTGTAAATACAGGATAACTGCACTGGAGAGGGAGTGAGAGCATAGCCTGCACCGAGTCCCAGCTCTCTTTTTCTCTCGTCACTGCTCCCAGCACTGGGCTGACAGGAGTAGTGATGCCGCTGTCACTACTCCTGTCAGCCTTGTGACAAAAGGAAAGCACACCCATCCCTACACTAAATCATTGCACCCAGGGCAGCCGCCCCTCCTGCCCATCCCTTGTCCTGGCCCTGCATGTATATAATAAAACAGCTAATGTGTTTTTTTTTAAAGTACAGTTATCTTTAAACACCAGAAACACTCTTTAATCCTAGTCCAGCAATGATTTTGATGCTATTACTGCACTTTTTCATTCACTTTTGATACCAGAATATTTCTATCAATCCATGTCAGACTTTAAATGGACTGATCTTGGCATGGACTCAGTAGCTGCAAGCTAAAAAGTAACCTGAAACAAATTATTGATTTCCTGTCTACAAAGCGACCATCATCCTCATTAACCCTCTTAGCAAAGATGAGTCTCTTTTTCTTCTTTGGTAAGGGTGGATCAATATTTAGCATGCTTGCCATTGGTGGAAATTGTTGATGAAATGCTGGCCACTGGGCACAGGTCTTTGTTCGCAGGGTCATCAGACATTACACTTTGACGGTCTGAAGAGAGCGGTACAGTTTACCTCTGGAGTAACGGGATTCTGACAGTGAACATGAAGACGTACTTACTTTTCCTCCCTGCCTTCCTGGGCCTAGTGACCAGCATCCCTGTTGAGACGGAGGTCTCCATTACACCACAAGAGAACTTTGATGTTACCAGGGTAACTTCCTGATTTTACTTAATTGCTTTCTTGTTAATATAGAAAATAGATAATCATAATGGTTACATTTCTTCCTGCTATTACTGAAGAATGGTTGTTGTATTATTGTGTGGATAATAGTGGACATATGGCATTTCCAATGTATTGACTTTAGAACAGCAAGAAAGAGTTTTAGAATTTATTTTAGAATCTACATTTATTCTTTTTTGTATCAAAAAGCCAAGTTCTAAATTATTGTTGAACATCTTTCTATCCTCTCATGCTGGTAATACAGCACTTCCCATAATTGCCTTTTCATCATTAGGGATGAACAGAGTGATATCAGCATATTGACTTTCCACAAAAGTACTGTTTTTTGGGATGTATTTAGGTCAATTTATTTTATTAGTGTTCTAGTGTTTTTTGTATTTGTGTTTTTCATGTTTTTTGTGTATTTGATGGTTATTTGTGTTATTCATATTTTTTTTTCCACTTTGTTTTTCCTATTGGTGACAACCAAGTACAATAATGAGAGGTCATTTTTTTGTACAATCACAGGTCTAAAATAGTAATAGGTACAACAGCTGGTCTCAGAATAGTTGGAAAGAGCTTCTGTAACCCAGAGGAGCAATTAAAAGCCCATAGCACACTTAAAAAACAACCAAAAACCACCTTAGTGTAGTTTTCCCCAATGACTTGAATGCATTTAGCCAATATAGCAAAACTTTGATTAAATCACCTAATTTTTTTAACTGTTTATTTGTATTTATGCAATACATTTTTAAGACCATAGTAAGAGAAACCCACAATACATGATAAATGAAGGAAAAATAAGTACAGCTATATGGCGCTTCCTGAAAAGAGCAAGAAAGCAATTAGGCACAACAGTCAGGTAACATCATGTATCAACATGTCTTTGTATGTGTAGATGCGTACACACCGGGACCCATGACTAAGAGGACTTTGGCGGGTTGAGTTTAGAAATTTGTGTGGGAAGTGTAGCAGAGATGAGGGTAAGTGCAGGAGATTTAAAAAAAGGGAAAAGAAGATAGGGGAATACTCAGTGTTCTCTGTACCCTGTTAGGATCCCCAACCAATCCTGGGGCATAAAAAGATACCTGCTTCCTGATTTTTTTACCAGTACCCCATAAGACTCTCACTTTTGTTACTCATCATGACCAATGTTTCACATTTTATTTTTACAGTTCTTTTATCTATCTGTTTTTCTTCTCATGATTATTAGCTTTTTTCCTTATGAATGTTCCTTCTGCATGATGACATAAATAAAGTAATGAAGTGTTCCTGCTTTTCTAGTCGTAACCAATGACTGGAGATATAAGATGGGAAATTACACCTCTGTTCAGAAGCTTAAAGCGGTATTAAACCCAAAGCCAAAAATGTAATATATTGCAGTTTACCAATCATTAGATGTGGTGGCTGCATTTGTTTTCTTATTTTTGGCTTTTTTCCCCTCTGTTTTCTCCTGGGAATCTAGCTAGTAACACACCTATTGTATTAGAGGGCCGACAGTCTGGATAAAGTAGTACAGGGGCACCACTTAGACAGCAGCATTGTCAGTCTTGGGGGTGGGGGGATGTTGGATGGACTAGCAGATTTAGATATACTAACAAACTGAAGCCAAACTCCAGCTCACACTGGAGTTACACAAACAGTTCCAGAAACCGTTTTTCTTTTCCTCTTGGGATAAAGATTTTACATAAATAAATAAAAGCTGACCGTTGTAAGCACCCCTGTCAGGAGTAAATGGTTTATCTCAACCCATTAACTGCTACATCTGCAGGACAGCTTGTTCTGTTGAGAAACAGCAGACTTGCTTGTCAGATCACCAGGTGAAAATAAAGGAAAGAGAGTCTAAAAAGGAAAATAATGCAGCCATCACATTTAGGTTGGTATTGGTAAGCTGCAATATAATAAATGCTTGATTTTGTGCTGCTTTAATTCTAAGTGTCAGGTTCTAACACAGATAATGTGTTTGATGAAATGTTCTTTATTTCAATTTAATATTGACTGCTTATTTTAACAAAGCACCTGGATGTAGGCTGGAGTTGGTAACAGTCCACCAATAAGGCAGGTTCAGCATTTTAGGGTTGAAGGTTAGGGATTAGGACATAAGTGTATATAAAGCCAAATTGTTTTAGTGTACAGAGCGTAGAAAAGTCAGAACCTCCTGTTTATTTTTTGTCCCCACTGGGGAAATTCTACTTCTCTATGTTTCCTGATGTCCATTGTCTCAGGTATACAAAAGTGATGGGAAAGCCAAACTATGAACAAAGTTTCATAAAAACAGATGGTGAGGAAAACCCTGTTCTGGTGACACTGTCTAAGGCAGCCCATACAGTAACCACTTGCCCTCCCGAGTATTTACCCCCCTTCCTGACCAGGCCTTTTTTTTGCGTTATGGCGCTACGTTACTTTAGCTGACCATTTCGCGGTCATGCAACACTGCACCCAAATTAAATTTAAGCCCTTTTTTACAACGAATTGAGCTTTCTTTCGGTGGTATTTGATTGCCTGTGCATTTTTATATTTTGTGCTATAAAAAAAAAGCGACAAGTTTTCGTTCTCCCCCCCTTTTTCCCCCTCTCCCCCTCTTTCCTCTCCCTCTCTCTTCCTCTTTCCCTTTGTATATATATCATTTATTTCCTTCTTATTTCCCCTCTTCTATATAAAATTCTAAACGTAAGGTCGTTGTCCTCTGGACTTTATGCATACACCATTTTTGCCACTATGGGCTTCATATGGTCTTTATTGAATGGGATTTATCCCTAGTTTTCATTTGATTTTGTATTGTTGTAGATTGTCCACCAAACCTATATGTGCTTTGGATCTTATGCTGTTGTGTTACACTTTAAGCCTATATATCACATGTACTTGGTGACAACATGTAATACGGTGTCCCTTTACTTCATACTGTTTTCTAGCAGTCCTGGATGCTGCCTTCTGATAAATTGCCACCTGTGCAATAAGTCAATCCATGACATTTCCTTGCTACTAAATATTCCATGGTCAACTGTTAATGATGTTATAACAAAGTGGAAGAACTGGGAACAACAGCAACTCAGCCACAAAGTGGTAGACCACGTAAAATTACAGAGTGGGATCAGTGCATGCTGAAGTGCACAGTGTGCAGAAGTCGGCAACTGTCTGCAGAGTCAATAGCCTAAGACTTCCAAACTTCATGTCGCCTTCAGATTAGCAGAACAACAGTGCATAGAGAGCTTCATGGAATGGGTTTCCATGGCCGAGCAGCTGCATCTAAGCTTTACATCACCAAGTGCAATGCAAAGTGTCGACTGCAGTGGTGTCTAGCAATCCAATGGACGAGCAATTTATTGCAGACAAACCTGGAGTGGCAGTATTAGTGGTGGGGGACTTTAATATGGTGCTGGATGCGAAGATGGATAGGCTCCCTCCTGGTGTATCAGCAGACAGTGATAGTGTTAGCAATATATTTGCTCAACTTATTAAAGAAGCAGGATTGTATGATGTGTGGAGGTTGTTGAAATCTGGCTAGTTGTCAGTAATCCTGCTTATCCCTTACTCATTTTACACTCTCAACTCTTGACCTTGCCCTGGGAACTGATAATGCCTGGGTTTTATATCTAGTTTAAATTACATGCCCAGAGACCTTTCTGACCACTCTCCCCTAATTCTGTTGATGCGTCTGGGCGGAAGTCATCATCCAGCAGAATGGAAAATAAATCCTTTTTGGTTTGAGTTAATAGGGAAGCCAGAATTGGTGTTGATGTTAATGGAGTTTGTGGAGATGAATGTAGGTACTGTGGGCCCAGGGGTAATGTGGGATGCTCTTAAGGCCTTACTTTGTGGAGTAATAATACAGGGGAACAAGAGACGCACTAAAGAACAAAAATGATCTTTTATAGGAGAGGTAACATTGGCGCAAAGACAATATGTGGATGATCTGGCTCCTGGTGCACTTCTTGATTGGTCGAATGAACAGGAAGAATATAAGATCCTAGTCCTTAAAAAGGCAGAGAATAAAAGATTGTTTCATAAAATGTGTTGCTATGCTGTCCTATGCTGGCATTAATAGCAAGGGCAAATTCTGTCTCTTCTATTGTACCAGCTAATAAAACAAACATGGGTAGAATCACCTCATACTCCCCAGAAATTGTGGATACTTTTAAAAGCTATTATGAGGGGTTGTACAGTTCCCACTGCGTAGATATGGAAGGAGAGCGTTGGGATTTTTTTAAAGATTTGAGGATTCCATGCCTCTTTAGGGAAGATACAGAGATGCTTGATGCTCCTAGAAGAGTTGCAGGCTGCGGTAATGGCGACCGCGAATCAGATATCTCCAAGGCCGGATGGCCTGCCAGCAAAAATGTATAAGTATTATGGGGATGCATTACTACCGGAGTTGTTGCAGGTTTTTAATGGAGCAATACTAGAAGGAGCTCTACCGGCCTCTACGATGGAAGCTTTTATTTTTGTTTTGCCCAAAGAAGGAAAAGATCTGCTTAAACCACCTTCATATACAGTAGGCCAAAATCTCTATTGTGCACAGATGTGAAACTTTTGGCGAGGGTTCTAGCCAATAGGCTCAGTAAGGTCATTCAGTTACTTATACACCTGGACCAGTATGGGTTTATACCTAATAGATCAACTAGTGTGAATATAAGACGAGTGTACCTTAACTTACAGATCCTGATGTTAAATATGGGATCGATAGCTCTGCTGGCTTTTGACGCAGCCAAGGCATTTGATATCTTGGAGGGGTATTATCTTTGGCATGTACTGGGCTTTTCAGTTTGGTCCCTCCTTCATTAATTGGGTTAAGTTGCTTTATAAGGCTCCTAAAGCAAAAGTAAGAGTAAATAATGAATGTTCGGAGACCTTTCCTTTGGCTAGAGGGACTAGGCAGCGGTGCCCTTTGTGCCCCAGCAATGGAACCATTAGCAATAGCCATTAGATCATTGCTGGATGTTCGGGGGGTTCCAGCAGACATCTGGGTAGGAGAAAATAGCTTTTTATGTGGATGATGTCCTCCTATTCCTGGGAGACACTAGGTCCTTGTTGATTAATGTAATGGGTATAATTGGTGACTTTGGGCGGTTCTCTGGCCTGACCATTAATTGGGATAAATCACTATTGTTACCCGTGGATCCATTAGAGCAGGGGTGTCCAAACTTTTTTCAAAGAGGGCCAGATTGGATGAAGTGAACATGGTGGAGGGCCGAACATTTTTCCGAACATTCTTTGAACCATTACAATTAAATGCAAATAAATTATTTTATGCCAAGTTAATTGCAAACGACATACTTTTCATTTCATAACATTAAGATCAACTGACAGCTGAGTTTTCACAATGTATTGAAAATAAATTTATAAAAAAAATTACCTGCACTAATGTGAAGGGTGAAAAAGGTAGCTGGAGCTGAAGTCTCTGCTCGGCAGCCGGGAGGGGAAGAGACTTCACGCTGGAAGCCCGGCCCTGATGTCACCGCCCTCTGTCGCTCCCAGCGCGGCGCAGTCACGCATGCGCACTGCTCTCAAGCAGAAGACTGTCTGCCACAGAAGGGAGGGCCGTGCGACAGCCGCATTTACACAGACCAGGGAGAACGTGCCGCAGTCAGGCATGCTCACTGCCCTCTGCTCTCAAGCAGAAAACTGTCTGCCATAGAAGGGAGGGCCGTGGGAGTGCCACATTACACAGAGCAGGGAGGGCTGTTGGAGGGCCGTATTAAACCGACCCCCGGGCCGTAAACGGCCCGCGGGCCGGACTTTGGACATGCCTGCATTAGAGGAACCTTTACTGGCCAGTCTTCCTCAAATGGAGATAGCTAATAAAATTAAGTATCTAGGGGTATGTATAACAGGAGATCCTAAGCACTATGTTATTGATAATATAGTCCCATTAATTAAAAGAAAAAGTGGGGTGGGGCACTGAATTCCATTATCTGTGGTGGGATATTGCAAACTAATTAAGATGACCTGGTTACCGCAACTTTGTATTTATTACATTACTTCCCGATAGGGATCCCTAAACAGTGGTTTCAGGGATTGGATATTATTTTAGAGAACTAATTTGGAGAAAGGGGGTATTGAGGATATGATTACGTACGTGACAATTGCCAAAGGATATGGGGGATTAGCTTTGCCTCACCCCTAGATTTTGTTTTGACTTCACAGTTACAGCACTTAAGAAATAGTGGATTAACAGAAGGGGGGATGCATGTAGAGATATGATGTTGACCTGTACTGGGCACAAGATAGTGGTGAAGGCTTTAGGGGCGAAGTTTCATTTTGAAGTGCCCAAAGCTGTTATTGTTAGTAAAATTGTTGGAGTTAGTTAAAGCACTAATGGGGTATCAGGGATTCACAGAATTCTCCCGAATTTGGGATATTAAAAACATGCAGAAGTTGTTTATAGTAAAAAATAAGGAATAGGAAAACTGTGGTATGATACATCTGGCCCAGTTGTATAAGTTTGATTCACTGAAAACATTTCAAGAATTAAAAGAGGAGTTTTCATCCAGCATCAATCTTTCTACAGATATCTGCAGGTTAGACATGCCCTGAGGGAGCAGTTTAAAGAAAAGGTATTAGAGTGGAGTGGGATACCCGTCACGTAAGATAATTATTATTTGCATCATCTCATAAGGGAATGATATCTGATGTTTATGCTGCGGTACATATTGTGGCATTAGAGGGAAATATTTATCTCCCATGTAGAAGTACTGTAGATGGATGGAGCATATAGCAAGTATTACAGAAAAGGAGTGAAAATATATGTTGGAAGCCATACTATTGGTGTCTATGTCCTCCTCGCAGAGGATTTCACATTTATTTTCATTACACAGAACTTACTGTACCCCCAAAAGCTTGTTTACATATGGATGATGTCCAGATGCTGCATGCTCGCGATGTGGGGATCCAACTGGTGACCTCATCCATATGGTCTGGAGATACCCCAAACTACAGTATATAGGTATTGGTTAGATATTCTTCATAGCATAAATTCTATGTTTGGGTTGTTCCTGGAGCTGGATCCTACGTTATGTATATTGGGCTATATGGATGAGGGGACCTTGTCATGTAATACACAATCGCAATACTTAGGTGTTTATTTCAGGCTCAGAAGCTTATTGCACAGAGATAGCTAGCATCGGACACTCCAACAAATTGACTTCAATGCAAAAACTCCTGTCAATAGCAATCCTATATGAACACTTATCTTGCCACTCTGCTTTATCACTTGTGAATCAGGACTGCATTGCTAAAAACTTGCAAAGCAATGCAAAAACACTTCCCACTGACTTGAATGCAAAAACACCTTCCATTGACTTCTATGCAAAAACTCCTCTCAATAGCAATCCTATGTGAACACTTACAGTGGGGCAAAAAAGTACTTAGTCAGCCACCAATTGTGCAAGTTCTCTCACTTAAAAAGATGAGAGAGGCCTGTAATTGGCATCATAGGTAGACCTCAACTATGAGAGACAAAATGAGAAAAAAAATCCAGACAATCACATTGGCTGATTTGGAAAGAATTTATTTGCAAATTATGGTGGAAAATAAGTATTTGGTCACCTACAAACAAGCAAGATTTCTGGCTCTCACAGACATGTACCTTCTTCTTTAAGAGGCTCCTCTGTCCTGCACTCATTACCTGTATCAATGGCACCTGTTTGAACTTGTTATCAGTATAAAAGACACCTGTCCACAACCTCAAACAATCACACTCCAAACTCCACTATGGTGGAGACCAAAGAGCTGTCGAAGGACACCAGAAACAAAATTGTAGACCTGCACCAGGCTGGGAAGACTGAATCTGCAATAGGCAAGCAGCTTGGTGTGAACAAATCAACTGTGGGAGCAGTAATTAGAAAATGGAAGACATACAAGAACACTAATAATCTCCCTCGATCTGGGGCTCCATGCAAGATCTCACCCCGTGGGGTCAAAATGATCACAAGAGCGGTGAGCAAAAATCCCAGGACCACACGGGGGGACCTAGTGAATGACCTGCAGAGAGCTGGGAACAACGTAACAAAGGCTACCATCAGTAACACACTACGCCGCCAGGGACTCAGATCCTGCAGTGCCAGACGTGTCCCCCTGTTTAAGCCAGTACATGTCCGGGCCCGTCTGAAGTTTGCTAGAGAGCATTAGGATGATCCAGAAGAGGATTGGGAGAATGTCATATGGTCAGATGAAACCAAAATAGAACTGTTTGGTAGAAACACAACTTGTCGTGTTTGGAGGAGAGAGAATGCTGAGTTGCATCCAAAGAACACCATACCTACTGTGAAGCATGGGGGTGGCAACATCATGCTTTGGGGCTGTTTCTCCGCAAAGGGACCAGGACGACTGATCCATGTACAGGACAGAATGAATGGGGCCATATCTCATGAGATTTCCATCAGCAAGGGCATTGAAGATGAAACGTGGCTGGGACTTCCAACATGACAATGATCCCAAACATACCGCCCGGGCAACGAAGGAGTGGCTTCGTAAGAAGCATTTCAAGGTCCTGGAGTGGCCTAGCCAGTCTCCAGATCTCAACCCCATAGAAAACCTTTGGAGGGAGTTCAAAGTGCGTGTTGCCCAGCGACAGCCCCAAAACATCACTGCTCTAGAGGAGATCTGCATGGAGGAATGGGCCAACATACCAGCAACAGTGTGTGCCAACCTTGTGAAGACTTACAGAAAACGTTTGACCTCTGTCATTGCCAGCAAAGGATATATAACAAAGTATTGAGATGAACTTTCGATATTGACCAAATACTTATTTTCCACCGTAATTTGCAAATAAATTCTTTCCAAATCAGCCAATGTGATTGTCTGGATTTTTTTTCTCATTTTGTCTCTCATAGTTGAGGTTTACCTATGATGCCAATTACAGGCCTCTCTCATCTTTTTAAGTGGGAGAACTTGCACAATTGGTGGCTGACTAAATACTTTTTTGCCCCACTGTATCTTGCTACTCTACTCTATCACTTGTGAGTCAGGAATGCATTGCTAAAAACTCGCACAGGATCCTTTTCGTAAAAGCACTCAAAACACTGTGAGTTGCATATGCATCCAGAATTGCATATATGTGAAACAAAGTGGTTTCATTTAACACCTGGGCGTTTTGGGATCATGGCAGAATTGCTTTGATCACAAAATGCAGGTTGAGGTGCCATTATTTTCAATGGCACCTAAAACGTGGGGTGGATTTGACATGATTGTCTTGCGGCAAATTGCATCGGGTGAAGCTTGTCACCCAAAAGTTGCCTTACCCCAGGCGCTGACAACCTATTCTAAGCTAAAAAAGCTGGCTCTTAACTTTTTTAGCTGGCTCCCAGATTCAAAACAAATTTGTCAAGCCCTGATTTAGGGCAAGGTGATAGTGTGCCCTGATAGCACACCTCCCAGCCATGTATACTCACCCATCTTCACATTTTGTTTTAGAAACTATTTTTACTGGGACAGAAAGTGAAGAAAAGACCAAAACACTTACAGCTGGTAGCAAGTGGGGGGGTTAGAAACTCGGACTCCTTGCCAATAGTGTCATATTCAGAAATAAAAGCCTGACAGAAGGTTATGCTTTTGGCTGAAATTTGGTTTATATGGCTGGAGCGTGGCTGTGTTAAGGATCTGGACACTCAAATATTTACCTGTATGTAACAAGCAAACAATTAGTTTCACTTACCTCTGTAGTTACAGCAACTGTGAAGCAGTTGATCCTCAAAGGTGTCAGCAAAAGTGCTGAAGTCCTTGTCCAAGCCTACAGCTCCAGAGGTCAGTAATGGATTTACTGTTTAAAAATATGTACAGTAAATATAGTAAATACGTGGTACTTCATACCTGCCATCAGGTTTATTTTAAAATGCAAACTCAGTTTAGATCTAAGCCATATATTTTAAAATAAATAAATACATATATTTTTTTTTTTTAATTTTTTTTTTAACCTAAACTGAAGTTATGGTTACTCAAGTATTTACATACAGCATTATTTAGCAGTAAAGTCCTCGATGACCTCTGGAGCTGCAAGCAATGTGGATAAATCCCTCCTCAAAACATTTAAACTGCATATATACACATATACAGTAAATCTTGTCTTTCAATCTTATTGTCATGCTTGCTTTTCTGTCTAAATATGATTTCTGTTGCAGCCGACTGTGTATAGCACATGGGAATCATATCGCTCACTATTTAGCATCTCTGATTTTATTCCTCTATTTGCTCTATTTAGATATATGGCAAATGGTATGACATTGCAATTGGATCAACATGTCCGTGGCTGAAGAAGTACAAAAGCAGTTTTGACATGGGGACTATGGAGCTCAGCGAAGGGCAGACAGATGATGAGGTCCAAATTGTTAACACCAGGATGAGGTGAACACTAACATTACTGTGTGTGAATTTGCGGCTTAGTGAAAGCTAAAAGAAGGGGAAGTTTTACATTTGTCATTTATTTTAAAAAATCCAACTTTCTATTTTCCTTCTTATTTCATGCACTATTTACTATTCTTAAAAGTTTGTATTTCCTGCATAGATGGCTAACGGAAACTGGTAAAACTGAAAAAATATGTTTTTCCATAGAAACCAGATTCTATATTATGTCTTTCCATTGTGGGTTGAAGTATAAAGCCTAAAGCATTGATCCTCATGCACACTTCTAAGGGCGGCTGGTGTTTTTGTTTTTAATTGCCCATGAACTCATCTGTTATGTTATGGCTATGCACGTGTGGTCATATTTGCACAAAGCATTCAGCTGCATAAACAAAATGCCCCAAACCTGCGTTCAGAATGCATGTTATCAGCATGTATAAGCATAACGTGACTAAGCGCGCATAAGCGCACGCATATGCACATAAATTAATATTCTGGCCAGTAGACTGCATTTATGCTGAATTTGGTACGTGCGTAAACATGCATACATATGCAACATAAGAGGTATTTTGTTCTACAGAAAAATTCCAGCATATCTGGTGCATGCGGCTTATCTGAGTCTAGGTAATGGGCTTCTCAAATCAGCAGGAGCAGCAGCAGCAGCAAAGAGATGTTGTCCTATAAATTGTGCCACCCTACCATCTAGTGGCAGAGTAGTAAACTGCAAGGATTATTATTTTAAAAAATAACAGATGTCTCCCTGGGTACATGCTGATCATCTGATATTTCCTGCAGACAAGGAACTTGCACACAAGTCACAGGTGCCTATCAGAAGACAGACATCCCTGGGAAGTTCAATCACCACAATTCAAGTAGGTTTATCTTAATTTTCCATAAACTGTTTCAAAAGCTTTAAATCTGAACTTTACTCACTTTAGAAAGGTCCTCTCATCTGCCACTTTTTTTCCTCCCTCTTGATATTTGCCAAAAAAAATGTAAAAGTAAAAACTTATTCAATTTTTTCTTTGCTTTTTAAATCCAGGCCAGGAGGATATTGTTGGTTAGTCCCAGCACATGCACAGACACACCATCGGTCTCTTATGCATGTGCTGGGATCATAAGAAGCCTGCTGGGTCATGTGATGTCGACACTGTAGGAGTAGTTTGCAAGAGGTTGTGCATGCGCTCACACACCACATAGCCAATGCTAGAGAACTGGAAGAGACTAGCGGTGGCATGTCAGCGCTTACACAAGGGATCTGACACATGTGCAGACACACTGCAGGGTCTTTCACAGGTTCTGTAGATCTTGAACAGACTTGTGGAGTATGTGCACATGTGCCGGATCTCCATTAAAGATGGCAGTGCTGAACAATAGCAGCAAAGTGGGTACATATTCTTCAAGCAAGACAACGCTGACTCCCATGGTCTAGTAAGTATTTTTTTTTTTTTAGATGGGGCTAGTATTAGGAGGTTAGGCAGAGTTAAAGCGGTTAAACTCCAAACCAAAAATGTAATAAATTGCAGCTTACCAATCACTAGATGTGGTGGCTGCATTAGTTTTTATTTTTAGGCTTTTTTTTCCCTCTGTTTTTCCCTGCTGATCTGACCAGTAAGGCTCCATTCTCATCTGAGTGTAGCGTTTTTGTGCATTTTTTCACAAATTTTGTTGCCCGTATTTATGTATGTTTGCAAACATTTGTGCGCGCTTTGTTTAGGCTTTTTCAGGCTTTTTGAGTTTTGCCGTTTTCGTATTAGCCAATAGAGAAAAATTTAATCTGTGACATCAATTCTTACCAAGTTTTCCCTGCCAGAAAACCGCTCTTGGTCATGCGCCAAAATGTGTGAAAGCATATGAAAACGTGCGATTTGTGCATTTCCATGTGTTTCTATTGGAATGATAATGCATCAATCTGCCTGATTGGAGCTACAAAGTAGCTCCAAAACGTTTTTGAGCTTTAGGCATTCTGCTTCAGGCAACTTGGAGTGGAGTTGTGAACCATCTCCATAGAGTAATATTGATTTTTTTCTCCCAGAGCATTTTGGAGCTTCGAGCCTCCTACTACAAAATGCTCAGGTGTGAATGGGGCCTAACATATTTCCTGCATTAGAGTTCTCCCACTATGGATGAAGGAGCACAAGGTGCATATTTGGACAGCAACATTGTCAGTCATGGGGGAGGGGATTGGACTAGGAGATTTAAATACACTAACAAATTGAACTCCAGCTCACACTTTAAAAGCAGTTACAGCAAACAGTTTTTTTTTATCTTTTAGGATAAAGGTTTTACATAAATAAATGGTGATCATTGTAACTACTTTTGTCAATGGGTAATAGTTTGTCTCAACACTCTAACTGATATATGTGCAAGAGAACTTGTTCTTTTGAAAAACAACAGACTTACTGGGCAAATCACCAGGTGAAAAATAAGGAAAAGAAAGCACAAAAAAGAAAACTAATACATCCATCACATCTAAGAATTGGTAAGCTGCATGATAATAAATGTTTGCTTTTGGGTTTAATACCGCTTTAAATTCCTCTTTAAGCAGAACCGGTCACAACTGGTATAATACAAATCAATGTTTCATCCTGTCTTCTCTGATCCTCCCCTTCCTCTACTGTCCCCAATCCATCTGCTGATAGTACAGAAATCTGGGAGTCACTCTGTACATGCTCAGTTTGGAGTGTATTGCTAGAGAGGTCTTTTTTTTTCCACTGGGAGGGTGCATGTGATCAGCACAGGGCAAATCAGCACTTTCCAGACAGAGGTTCAGGAGTTATGCAGCCTCATAGGACAATCAGGTGAGAATGAAAACTGCTTCTACAAACTGTAACCGGTGCTCGGACAGTCACTGATAGAAGTCACAAGACTGCTATATGCTGCTGATGAGGAAGGGATTTAGCAGTTTATATTTACTAAAATCATTGCATTTCTATGTTTTGTGTACTGTGGAAGACCAGATATAGTGAATGCAGGGTCCTGGGTTTAGTAACACTTTAACTTCACCTACTATCTCCAAGCTTCTGAGTACATACCAGGGGTGGACTGGCCATTTGGAAACTTGGGCACTGCCTGAGGCCCGGGGTCAGTAGGGGGCCCCATGAGATGCCCCTGGTACCCTTTTCATAGGCTTTTTTGAGTTTGGGCAAGGACACAGGGGCCCCATGATCCCCTAATGCCCAGGGGCCCAATGATTTGTCAGTCTGCCCCTGGTACATACGACAGTATCAAATAACATAACCTCCTGGTACACATCCTACATTCCAGGAGGCTGAAGGATCGGTCTGACAGTACCGCACAATCTAATATATGTGCAGTGGGGAGCCAACGGTAAAACATCTGGCAGTCACAGCTGGCTCTCACATCCAAGATGGAGGCACCATAAATCCAAAGTTTGACAAAGAATGTCCTTCAGTAAAGACAGCCCTGGACACTTGGCCTGGTGTCTGTTTCTTAAAAAAATCAGCAACTAAATTATATGTGGCTTCTGGCTTTTAATTAAAAAAAAAACAACAAAAGTTCCTCTTTAGGAGGAATGTTAAGCATTGGATACTGTTATGTATTCTTAGTAACTGGGTGACAGTGTGTGATGTCAAGCACTTGACAGGGAAGCAACTATCAGAGTTTAGGTGACCTCTGACCACTACTACTCAGGATTAATTGTCAGACAGACAGACAGACAATGGAACCCAAGATAACAAAGGAGGCAGATATTCATCTTTAATAATTAAAAGCTTCACATTACTTTCTTAATGTTAACATTGAATATCTATAATTCTCTTTTAGCCAACCACAACCAGTTTTCACGGAACCAGAGACTGGCATTCTCCAGATCTTCAGCTGCCACCCAGCAGTCCTGCCTTGTAGTTTCTTGGTGGTTGGAATCAGTCAGGCTGCCTTACGTTAATAATATATGGATCATTTTTTTGCTCTTACAGAATGGGGTGCACAGATCCAAAATTATGTTGTGTTCACCAATTACAATGAATATGCAACAATGCTGATGCGTAAGACAAAGAGGGGTGAGACCACGACTACAGTTAAGCTGTACGGTGAGTATGATGCTTGAGGCTGGACTTAATTTATTGGGAAGTACAAAAGCGATTCGACTTAGGCTTACAGATGTCACAATGAAGCAAACAGTTCTGGGGTCCTAGATTGAATTCACACCCAGGGTTCTGTATGTACAGTATGTTCTCTCATTAAGTCTCCTCCCACCATCCAAAAACATATTGGTAGGTTTCCTGTCTTCCGCCTAACCCAACATATGTATGTATATATGGCTACCAGATCTCTTGCCAAGAACGGCAAATTTTATAGAATCCATCATAATGTCTATACCAGGGGTAGGCAACCTTTCAGAAATTGAGATCTACCTGGACAACATGGAGGAAGTCAAAGACCCCCAGGGTGGTGGGGGGGGGTCCTCTTAAAAAAAACTATCAAGCCCCCTATAAAAACATAGCATAGTGTCCTGTGCCCCCCCCCCCAAAGCAGTATCCTCTGCCCTCTTCATCTCTCCTCCACTGTAGTGTCCTCTGCCCCAACCCCATACCAGTGTCCTGTGAACTCCCAAAGCAGTGTCCACTGACCCCATCATATCACTCCTCCCCTACTGTAGTGTCCTCCGCCCTCCTTTGCACACCCCTCCATGTAGTGTCCCCTGCCTGTGAACTCCCAAAGCAGTGTCCACTGACCCCTTCATATCACTCCTCCCCTACTGTAGTGTCCTCCGCCCTCCTTTGCACACCCCTCCATGTAGTGTCCCCTGCCCCCCCCGCACAGTGTCCTCTGTCCTCCTGCACATCACCTCCCCCCCCCCCAACTGTAGTGTCCTCTGCCCCCCTCTAGCAGTGTACTCCGTCCCTCTTGCATCACCCTCTCCCACTGTAGTGTCCCCCTCTGCACCCCCATAGCAGTGTCCTGTGCCCCCCCAAAGCAGTGTCCTCTGTCCCCTTTACCCCCCCCCCCACTGTAGTGTCCTCTGTCCCCCCAAAATTGTGTCCCCTGCCCCCTCCCACACACACACAAACATACACCAGGATGCAGGTAGCACTCTTCTATCTTACATAGGTGTCCTACAGAGCGGAGAGTGGGAGGTATCACAGTACCAGATGGGGAGAAGGTCACCAGTACACCGAGGATCACCAATATGGATCCAAAAGTTTTAATGAATGATCGCATAGTTACAGCAAGGCAACGTTTCAGAGTGTTGCAGGACCCCTTCACATGCCTGATGAAGGGGTCCTGCGAGACTCCGAAATGTTGCCTTGCTTTAACTATGTGATTCTTCATTAAAACTTTTGGACCCACATTGGTGATCCTCGGTGTGCTGGTGACATTCTTCCTTGCTGATTCTGTTCAGTTCCAGCCGATGGTCGCTGCAGCACCCACTTATACACACAGCCATTTTTAACGCAGGAACGTGTGCGTTTGGATTGTACACTTACAGTACTAGATGGAGGACAGGTGTGGGAGCTGCCAGAGTTAACTTTTCACATGAACAAGCTGGTGATTGTTTGCTAGGACTGCCCAGCAACCAATCACCTGCTGGTTAAAGGATAAGTTCACCTTTACACAAAAAAAGATAAATGCATATTTTTATGCAGGTAAAAAATGGGCATTTATTATTTTTTGTGTTAGGAGCCTCTAAAGCATTGCTCCAGCGATCGGCAGATCACTGATGCCATGCAGGTCTCCTGCAGACTGTCAATGTATCTGCTTGCTTGTACATCCCGTACGAGCAAGACGATACTTCTGACAGGAAGAATCAATTAAGTACCACGGCGCTCACAGCGCCGTGGTAGTTCATTGAGGACTACAAGCCGAGAGCTGCCAAGGCTGACCGGACTTGTAGTTCATTTATTCACAGAGAACTGTGAACGAAAGACAGGGCAGTGTGAGTGGAGCCCCGCACGTTTGCCCTGTGTTTGAAAGATGACAGCTAAAATGGGGAACTTTGCCCCGTACATCTGTCATAGGGAGAGGGGGGCAGCGGCTGCAAGATCGGGAACATGTTCCTACCCTTCTTATACTACTGTGATACCTCCCACTCTCCACTCTGCAGTGGCTGGGGGGAAAGGATCGCCAGTGCAGGGCTGTGTTCGCGATCTACACATTGGCTGCTTGCGGTCAACGGGTAGATCACGTTCCATGGATATGTGAAGGAGTGCTTGCTTCATATTCTACCATATTGGAAACCTGGGTGTGAAAATGATTGCTTCGGATATTGCAGTTGTTTGTTATTACCCCTGTATATGTCTCTAATAGCACATGATTGTTTACATTGGTTGATTGTTAGGTTGGGTGTAGCCACCCAATGACCGCAGTAGCAACATTAGCTTTGTGGTTCTTCCAGGGATGGAAAATTAAGTTAAAGGTTCTATAAATCTGGAAAGGACTACGGAATGTCATGGCACTAAATCAGTTAATAATATTATCCAATACGGCTCCATGGTACAAACAAGATATTTTTGAAACCTGTAAATGACTTTTCGCCTAAATTTAGGACGCACCCCAGAGCTGAGGCTAGATCTGATTGAAGACTTCAAGCAGTTTGCTATGGAGCAAGGGATTGCAGAGGACTCCATCTTTCTTATTCAAAACAAAGGTACAGCCTAACCAGTGCTTCCATATGCATTTCAGTGCAGCTGTGTTTTAACATATGAATACAAAAGCTTGGACATCTGTGCTCAGAATACAGGGAAAAGTGTGCTCAACTGTCCTGAACAGAGGCCCCCAAAACCAAGCAGAATGCAGAGCTCAGACCTGTTGGACCTGTCATTGTATTACGGTATATGAGAGGACATAACCTGGTGCTTCATAGGAGGAAGGTTGATACCTCCTCTAAAGAACCCAAGAAGATACTACAGTGATTTATACTTATGTCTTTGTGATGTCCTACATGGAAGTGGGACCTGCAGGTGGTGCACTTCAGATGTAGAGCAGAAAACTACCTCGCCTTGTCTCCCCAAGTCTTAGTTTGCTACTACCCTGGAATATCAAGAATATGCTTGCCACAAACTTCAATAGAATTATTTGAGACAGGTAACAGTAATTGTTAATAATCTGGATACCCCAGATATTAACCCTTTTGGTTTCTTTACTTACAGGCTGCATGCACCTGGTGTGCAATCTTTCTTGTACAGTAAGATTACTAATAATAATAGGAAAGAAGGAGTGCTCAATGTCCAAAAATATCGAAAAGTACATCAAACAATTGCTACCCCTGGAATGACAACTGTCACTCTGTCAGTTTTTCGTGGCTTGGGAATCATTCCCATAACTGGCTTGGGCATTCCCATTTAATAGTGTGCAGCAACAGCCCTAAAGAAGGGGAAGCCTTTTCTCCCGAAATGCGTTGGCTTGATGTACTTGTCGTTATTCTCAATACATGCCTCTTAATCTACCATCATAAGTGCATTCTTTTGGACATCCTTCATTCCTATTATTCCACGTTTACATGTGGAAATGATCTTAAGGCCTTACCAGAAAGGCAGCAGCCTAAACCCTAAGAGGGTTTACCACCAGTATCCACCTTTGGGCACAATTGACTGGAGGAACATTTCCCTACCCACCCACACGACCACCCACCTATGACTAGTGACAGATCCAGTCAGTCCAGCGCGGTCTTCAGCACAAACAGTAATGTTACTAGGGATGCCTTCCCACAGTTTATATATATATATATTTATAATGCCTCCAACTTACAAGCCAACCTCAATGCACTATTTAATTGGGCAAATATGTGGCAAATGAGGTTTAATGTCATAAATGTAAAGTTATGCACTTGGGAGCTAAGAATATGCATGCATCATTCATAAATGCTAGGGGGGTACAGCTGGGGGAATCAATGGTGGAGATGGATCTGGAAGGTCTGGTAGATCATAAGCTTAATAATGGCATGCAATGGGGATATCATTTTATCCCTGTACAAATCATTAGTAATACCTCATCTGGAATATGCAGTTCAGTTTTGGGCACCAATTCACCAAAAGAATATTGGGGAACTGGAGAAAGTACAGAGAAGGACAACCAAACTGATACAAGGCATGGAGGAGCTCAGCTATGAGGAAAAGTGAAAGGAATTGAATTTATTCTCTCTTGAGGAGAGGAGATTAACCACTTGCCTACTAGGCGATCTGTTCGCTGACAATTGCTTGTTCTCGGCAGTACTTTCCTCACGCTGTGACAGCGTGAGGAAAGTGCAACCAATAACCGGCAACTGTATTTACCTGGTGATCTGCTGTGTCATTGGATACAGCTGTTCAAGTGGTGAAAGGCCACTGTGATTGGCCTTTTACCACATCATGTGATCGGCCTTTTACCACATCATGTGATCAGCTATGTCCATAGGACACAGAGATCATGGAGATTGCCCGGTGCGCGCCTCTGGAGGCTCGCGGGAGGGCGTGTTCTGGGAGGACATCATATGATGCCCTCCCAGAACTTTACAACCGCGCTGTAGCCATCATTTGGCTATAGCGCGGTTGGTAATTGGTTAAGGGGGGATATGATGTATAAATACATCAGTGGTTCATATAGTGAACTCGGTGTAGGGTTATTCACCCTGAGGTCATCACAGAGGACAAGGGTGCACTCTTAACGTCTGGAGAAAAAAAGATTTAATCTCCAAATACGGAAAGGTTTCTTCACAGTGGGAGCTGTGAAAATGTGGAATAGACTCCCTCAAGAATTGGTTCTGGCCAGCTCAGTAGATTGCTTTAAAAAAGGCCAGGATTCTTTGTTAGATACACAGAATATAACTGGATACTAACATTTATAGGTAAAGGTGATCCAGGGAATATCCGATTGCCTCTCAGGGGATCAGGAAGGAATGTTTTTCGCCTGTTGGAGCAAATTGAATCATGCTTTGCTGGGTTTTCTTTTTTGCCTTTCTCTCGATCAACCGTGGGTATAGAATTATAACTCTTTTTTTTATGGTTGAACTACATGGACTTTTGTCTTTTTTCAGCCAGACTAAATATATATATAACCAATTGGATGCATGCTTTCTGAACTAGAAAACAATACAGCTGAACCTAATTGCTTGATATAGAAGTCACAGCTAGTCACGCAGACAGGGAAATAAATAAAAAGATGGATATGGATTTAGCAACAATCATTGTGTTTGCAGGAGTCAGACACCAGACACCCATGTATTGTTTGAAAAATTGCTATTGTTTTCACATTGAGAAGTTTATCAATAGGTTCAGCTTTACATTAATGAACATACATGCTTGCTCTGCCACATTTTCAATTCTAGTAAAGTAGATATTGGTAGATTAGCCACTAGAGAGAGCTCTCACTGACTCTGCGCATTTCACTCTCTCTTTTAACAGCTATTAGGACAAGATATCAGCCATCCAGGGAATACATTGATTTCAATAAGCCTACGTTCACACTAGCCTTGTTAGCAAGTGGCAGACAGGCATTTGGGAAGCGTTTTTACCGTTTCCCAAATGCCTGGGAAAATTCTGCACATTGCAGCACATGGTGCTGTTCAAACGGGAGCATTAGCGTCGCGTTGCATCGCGTTGCGGCAAACCGGACGCTTCTGGTCGAGTCAGGAGGAGTTGAAGCCTCCTATTCAAGTCTATGGTGCCGCTCCGCAAACGCCCGGCGGTGCGGTTGCGATGCGGTTGCGGGGCATTTACGAAGAGTTAACAGCATTCAAACTTCATTATAGGCGTTTGTGGGGCGTTTTTAACGCTTGGCAAACGCCTAGCAACCTCCGCTAAACCGTGCAGGCGGCGTTTGCAGAGCGTTTTTAATCAACGCTTGTCAAACGCTATAGGGGTGTTTGGCAAGAGTTGGAAAAACAGTCAAGTGTGAACGAGCCCTAAATCAATCAACTCATAGACTTGCATTGTGAGAAGGAGCAGTAAAGCATAGCCATTTTGCAGCATTACAAAGCATACAGCAGTGCCTATGCATGCAATGAGCAATATGGCTGCTGATGTGTGCATATTTCATTACAAATTATAATTAAAAGCAAGATTTTAAAACATGAATACGCTTTCATAAGTTTATTTATATCAAGCTGATCTCTTTTCTACAACCCTTCAGGGACTAATGTTGTGTCTCTGCACAGGTGAATGTACTCCAGGGGACATCGAGGTGAAACACAAGGTAAGTGACAACAGTGCAGCTCATCTTGATCTGGTTATGGATATTTGGACAATTCCATTTGGTAATGTATTTTCTTTTAGCAGAGAACTGCACGTGCAGTGGCCAATGAAGAGGAAGAGGGCTCTGGAGGCATGGACAACACCCCATTTACCAAAAATAAAGCTGGTAGGTGCACCCCTTAGGCTACCGTCTATATAGCGACAGTAAATATGTTTTCATATTTGAAAGGGTACATGCTGTGCATGTTCTAAGGATAGCAGGTACACTATATTCCCAAAAGTATTGGAACACACCTCCAAATCATTGGATTTGGGCATTCCAATCACCTCCATGGCCACAGGTGTATAAAAGCAAGCACCTAGGCATGCAAACTGCTTCTACAAACATTTGTGAAAGAATGGGTCACTCTCAGGAGCTCACTGAATTCAAGCGTGGCACCGTGATAGGTTGCCACCTGTGTAATAAGTCCATCCGTGAAATTTCCTTTCTACTAAATATTCCACGCTCAACTGTTAGCGGTATTATAACAAAGTGGAAGAAACTGGGAACAACAGCAACTCAGTCATGAAATGGTATGCCACATAAAATAACAGAGCGGGGTCAGCGCATGCTGAAGCACACAGTGTGCAGAAGTTGTCAACTGTCTGCAGAGATAATAGCTAAAGACCTCTAAATTTTATGTGGCCTTCAGATCAGCACAACAACAGTGCATAGAGAGCTTCATTGGATGGGTTTCCATGGCCAAGCAGCTGCATCCAAGCCTTACATCACCAAGCGCAATGCAATGCGTCTGATGTAGTGGGGTAAAGCACGCCGCAACTGGACTCTAGATCAGTGGAAACGTGTTCTCTGGAGTGATGAATCAGGCTGCTCTGTCTGGCAATCTGATGGACGTGTCTGGGTTTGGCGGTTGCCAGGAGAATGGTACTTGCCTGACTGCATTGTGCCAAGTGTAATGTTTGGTGGAAGGGAGATTATGGTGAGGGGTTGTTTTTCAGGGGTTGGGCTTGGCCCCTTAGTACCAGTGAAGGGAACTCTTAAGGCATCAGCATACCAAGACAATTTGGACAATTTCATGCTCCCAAATTTGTGGGAACAGTTTGGGGATGGCCCCTTCCTGTTCCAACATGACAGCGCACCAGTGCACAAAGCAAGGTCCATTGATGAGCGAGTTTGGTGTGACCTCAACCCAATAGACCTCCTTTCGTATGAATTAGAGTGGAGACTGCGAGCCAGGCCATCTCGTCCAACATCAGTGCCTGACCTCACAAATGCGCTTCTGGAAGAATGGTCAAACATTCCCATAGACACACTTCTAAACCTTGTGGACAGCCTTCCCAGAAGAGTTGAAGCTGTTATAGCTGCAAAAAGTGGGCCAACTCAATATTGAACCCTACAGACTAAGACTGGGATGCCATTACAGTTCATGTGCGTGTAAAGGCAGGCGTCCCAATACTTTTGACAATATAGTGTATGTTTAGTCATTTGTGGGGTAATATTTCATATACCCTGTATTAGGAAACGGTGCACACACATCTGTATACCAGACAAAGCAATCTGCATACTAGCTGAACAACAGCTGTGAGAATTTGCCCAGTTTCCACCGACATTAGCTTATAAGTGGTAAAGCAGATTCCAGCAGTCTTTTGAAGGGATTCAGTACTGTGTAAAGCTTTCTAATTGTTTTCTAGAGCTTAATAACTGTTTCTGTATACAAAAATAAGTGCAGCTAATAAGGTCAGGCCTGAAGTATAGTTAACCGCTTGCCAACCCGCCACAGTACATATGTTGCGTCGGGCAGCAGCTAAAGGCCCAGTAACGTACTGGTACGTTATTGCCTGTTTCCAGGTTTTGGGAGATTTGACAAAGCGGGAATTCCTCAACAAATCCTGGCCAATGATTCATGGCCAAGACCTGCTGATCAGTTGTGCAGAGTAGGGAAAAGAAACATATTGACGTGTAGTAAAAAGCAGCACACAGTACATATGTTAACACTTGTTATGCACACAATTAACCTCTTGATTGCCCCTAGATATTAACCCCTTCCCAGCCAGTGTCATTAGTACAGTGACAGTGTATATTATTAGCACTGACCACTTTATTAGTGTCACTGGTGATGTAAGTGACAGTTAGTCAGTTCTCCCCAGCATCACTTAGTTGTAGATTGTTCACCACACTATCACAGTTCCACTATAAGTCGCTGATTACTAGTATAAAAAATGTTTTATTCCAGTACATATCCCATTGTTTGTAGACGCTATACAGTTTAAGCAAACCAATTAATATACACTTATTTGGATTTTTTGGGGACATGTAGCAGAACACTTTTTGGCCTAAATTTATGAAGAAATGTTTATTTTTAAATTTTTTTATTTGATATGTTTTATAGCAGAAAGTAAAAAATATTGGGTTTTTTTTCAACATTTTCAGGCTTTTTTCATTTACATAATAAAGAATTTAAAAACCATTGGTGATTAACTACCACCAAAAGAAAGCTCTATTTGTGTGAAAAAAAAAAATATACATTTTGTTTGGGTACAGCATTGCGTTAAAGTAGTGCATTTGTGGAAAAAATTGTTGTTTAGTTTTGGCTAGCGTGGACAGACATTGGAACATCTGATTACTGCTGTCTGTGTCCTCCATAGGGAGATTCACCCTCTCTATTTGTCCTGTTTACTGTTTTTCACTGAAAGAAAATCCCATTATTTGGGTTATCACCACAACAGGAATAGAGGGGAAATATTCCAATGGGGGTATAAGTTCTGGTGACCCTGTTGGCAACTAGGGATTCCCTCACTTTGGAGAGATTTTTTCTTATTTCCTGTTTTTCCTATTGGACAGAAGGAGAAATCTCCCCAATGGGAGGCCGCAAAAAAAACGGAAAGGTGTATAATCCTCTCTTACTTTATCCAAAATGAAAAAAAAGTTACAGTCATGGCCGAAATTGTTGGCACCCTTGATATTTCTCCAGGAAATCATGTATTTCTCACGAAACGTATTGCATTAACACATGTTTTGCTATACACGTTTATTCCCTTTGTGTGTATTGGGACAAAACAAAAAAAGGGAGGAAAGAAAGCAAATTCGACATAATGTCACACAAACCTCCAAAAATGGGCTGGACAAAAGTATTGGCACCCTTTCACAACTGCGGATAAATAAGAATGTTACAAGCATGTGATGCTCCTGTAAACTCACCTGGGGCAAGTAACAGGTGTGGGCAATATAGAAATCACACCTGAAAGCAGATAAAAAGGAGAGACGTTCACTTAACCTTTGCATTGTGTGTCTGTCTGTGCCACACTAAGCATGGACAACAGAAAGAGGAGACGAGAACTGTCTGAGGACCTGAGAACCAAAATTGTGGCAAAATATCAACAATCTCAAGGTTACAAGTCCATCTCCAGAGAACTAGATTTGCCTTTGTCCACAGTGCGCAACATTATCAAGAAGTTTGCAACCCATGGCACTGTAGCTAATCTCCCTGGTCGTGGACGGATGAGGAAAATTGATGAAAGATTGCAACGCAGAATAGTCCGGATGGTGGATAAGCAGCCCCAAACATGTTCCAAAGACATTCAAGCTGTCCTGCAGGCTCAGGGAGCATCAGTGTCAGCGCGAACTATCCGTCGACATTTAAATGAAATGAAACGCTATGGCAGGAGACCCAGGAGGACCCCACTGCTGACACAGAGACATAAAAAAGCAAGACTACAGTTTGCCAAAATGTACTTGAGTAAGCCAAAAGCCTTCTGGGAAAACGTCTTGTGGACAGATGAGACCAAGATAGAGCTTTTCGGTAAAGCACATCATTCTACTGTTTACCGAAAACGGAATGAGGCCTACAAAGAACAAAACACAGTACCTACGGTAAAATATGGTGGAGGTTCAATGATGTTTTGGGGTTGTTTTGCTGCCTCTGGCACTGGGTGCCTTGACTGTGTGCAAGGCATCATGAAATCTGAGGATTACCAAAGGATTTTGGGTCGCACTGTAGGGCCCAGTGTCAGAAAGCTGGGTTTGCGTCCAAGATCCTGGGTCTTCCAGCAGGACAATGACCCCAAACATACGTCAAAAAGCACTCAGAAATGGATGGCAAAGAAGCGCTGGAGAGTTCTGAAGTGGCCAGCAATGAGCCCAGATCTAAATCCCATTGAACACCTGTGGAGAGATCTTAAAATTGCTGTTGGGAAAAGGTGTCCTTCCAATAAGAGAGACCTGGAGCTGTTTGCAAAGGAAGAGTGGTCCAAAATTCCGGGTGAGAGGTGTCAGAAGCTTATTGATGGTTATAGGAAGCGACTGATTTCAGTTATGTTTTCCAAAGGGTGTGCAACCAAATATTAAGTTAAGGGTGCCAATACTTTTGTCCAGCCCATTTTTGGGGTTTTGTGTGACATTATGTCATATTTGCTTTTCTGCCTCTGTTTTATATTTGTTCCAATACATACAAAGGGAATAAACATGTGTATAGCAAAACATGTGTTAATGCAATACCTTTTTTGTGTGAAATACTTGATTTTCAGGAAAAATATCAAGGGTGCCAACAATTTCGGCCATGACTGTATGTCTAATTTAAAAAATGTCTTAAAATATCCTAAAATTATCATTATTTAAAAATGTACTGTCCTACCCATCCCTTTACAACATTTTTCTGCAAGTTTCCAAGAAAGTGATTTTTTTTAGACTAGATAGTGTAGTGTAGGTTATTACTGTCAATGTTCCCAGTGGGGATATTTTTTTCCCCACCCCTCTTTGAAGGGTGAGAAGAACAGGAGGTGAAGGGAAATTTCCAGCAATAAAAGTACATTTTATTATAACATGGTGGTTTTAGAACATCTGGTAGGCTTTTTTGCTGTTTCCCAACTGTGTAGAATTTTCGGCCCTTTCCATTCGGGTGACAGTTGTCAGATTGGACAGTAAATGAGGGGAAATCTCCAAAGCAAATAAAAACAGACAGAAAAACCATGAATGTTTCCAACGTTGTTCAAAACTAACAGAACATTTTGGATGGAGTTGCACTTAAATTGCAAGACCCTGATTACTAATTCCTCTCTTTTCTTTTATTAGCATCCTGCCATATAGCTCCGGCTGCTGGTCCTTGTTTGGGATCCAGTGATCGCTATTTCTACAACACCTCATCCATGGCCTGTGAGAAATTCAAATATGGTGGCTGCCTGGGAAACCCTAACAATTTCTTTACCGAACGGGAATGCCTCCAGACATGCAGGACTGAGGGTTCGTATAGGCTGGTGAAGCCATTCCAATATCAGTAAAATGTCCAGTAACACAACCTGACCAGTAGACACAGGGCGAAAACATTAAGGGTCTGTGATGACAGGCTTTTGTCAATGGCATCAGTTTACTATTAATTTTTTATGCTTCTGAGATCTTTCATTTCATCCAGTGGTGCATTGACCTGTGGTTGATGTCTTTCTGACTATGGATAAGCTAAGGTTTGAGCTGAACTTGGTTCATCCTAATGGATCGTGAAGCTGTCAAATGACAGCAGGCCACTAATCAGCTGTAGCCATGGGATTTACTGCCCCTCAGTCACACATAACAAAGGGGTGGGGTTTCTTGTGACATCTTTGACCTAATATGGTCACATGGCCATATTTTCTTGATTTCATTGTTCAGATATGGCACTGCGGATATATTAGGTCAGTGAAACCCAAGAAAGTGGTAAAGGGCATTCCAATTAACTTAAAGGATAAGTTCACCTTTTCACAAAAGATAATAAAATGCACATGTTTTTGCAGGTAAAAAAATGTGCATTTACTATTTTTTGTGTTAGGAGCCTGTAAAGCATTGCACCAGTAATCAGCAGATCACTGATGCCATGCAGGTCTCCTGCAGACCTGTCAGTGTATCTGCTTGCTCGTACCTTGTATGGGCAAGATGATACTTACTGACAGGAAGAAGCAATGAACTACCACAGCGCTCAACAGAGCCATGGTAATTCATTGAGAACTACAAGCCAACAGCCTCAAAGGCTGTCAGAACTTGTACTTTTCCATTCACAGAAAACTGTGAATGGGTGACGTGGCCATATAGGCGGAGACCCGCACAACCGCATTTTCTTTTACATTTTGACGGCTAGCAGGGGGAAAAGGATCCCCCCCTAGCTATAAAAACAGGGGATCAAAAGGGAATGGGGCCAGTCCCTTTGTAACATGTTATGGGTATGTGTGTAACATGTTACATGTTATGAAAGGTGAACTTATCTTTTAAAATGTTATTAAACCCACAGCAGTAAAATCAATCTTTATATGCAGTAAAGCATGTTTGTTATACTCACTGTAGAGCCTAAGGGGTTAATCCTCTACATTATATAAAAAGTCTGTTTGATCCTGTCCTCTCTGATCCTCCCCTTCTTTTGCTGTCCCCATTGCATCTGCCTATGGGCAGAGACCAGTGGCAAGTCTGCACATGCTCTGTTTGGTGTGCATTGCTAAAGAGTTGGGGGGTTTTTTCTTGGGGGGGGGGTGCATATGATCAGCACAGGGCCAATCAGTGCTGTCCAGATATAAGGTCAGGGGGTCATGCACCTCATAGGACAGTCAAAGGACTCCTGAGAACTCCGCCTGCAGGATTAACCAGTGCTTGGCCAGACACTGATACCAGTCACAAGAATGCTATGTACTGCTTTTATATTTTATATTTACTAAAATAATTGCATTTCCATGTTCTGTGTACAGTGGAAGACCAGATATAGTGCATGTGGGGTCCTGGGTTTAGTAACACTTTATTCAAGCTCCAAGATGTACACAGGGCATACAGCCATCCATTTGAGTTGCTACTGAGTTCTTCATACAACAGGATTTTTTCCAACATAAGGGTCAAAAAAGAAATATTATCTTGTGAAAAACAGCCAAAACTATTAAACCTTCACCCATTCAAAAAGAAAATACAAAACATTAATATGCATTGTTGGCTGTTGAAGGGGCTGAGGTGAAGCATAATACAGTAAAGATAAAATGGATTCCTCCTTCGTTCTTGACCAAAAATACTAATCTCAGGTTTAATTGGCTGCAGTGGAACCCTTGTCTCTCTACCAGCCTGATAAGCTCTTCTTTCTTGCAGCTGCTTGCCGTTTGCCCATTGTAACAGGCCCATGCCGAATGTCTGAAACCCGCTGGGCGTTCGACTCAGCCCAAGGCAAATGCATCACTTTCCTGTATGGAGGCTGTAAAGGAAACGGCAATCACTTCTACACAGAGAAGGAGTGCAAGGAGTACTGTGGGGTTCCCACAGGAGGTAAGTGCACAGATAGTGGACGTTTATAGAAGTTTTCTATTTCACACAAACTTTATCCACTGGCTTGTTCGAATTCCCCCTCAACTCTTAGTGAATACATGGCTTTGTATTTCTTCATTCTGAATTTTGTGGTCAACTGATTTTTATTCTTACTCTCAGAAAAAATACTAATATCTGGTTGTATAACATATCGTTCAGTGAGTACACTGTAACTAAGGCAGCAATGCTCAAAAAATTAAGATCAAATCATTTTATGACTTTACAGGATGACTAGTATTTTACTTTACTTATTTTACTTATTTGGACTATGAAGCATCAAGGTGAATAGTGAAACTTCACTGAAAATTCATCCCTCCTTCCTGTGCCATCATCAGAACCTTTTTTTTTCCTTTTTTCTGGGAGCGAGTATGCTGTCACTTTCACTTTTATTTCCTAGAGAAGAATAGCAGAAAATCTTCTCGAATCCCCCCATCCCAGCATGCCTTCTTCTGGAACACATCATACATCACAAGAGGCTGTGGGACCAGTCACAAAGCACAGCTCCTTTTGCACATGCACAATGGGGAGCTGACTGTGAAACAGCAGGAGGTCACAGGTGGCTTCCCACAGTGAACCTGCTAACCATTTTTAAATGTAAAAAAAAATATTCATATCTATCTATCTATATATATGTATACTCACTGGCCACTTTATTAGGTACACCTTGCTAGTTCCAAGAAAATATCTCCCACACCATTACACCACCACCAGCAGCCTGAACCAATGATACAAGGCAGGATGGATCCATGCTTTCATGTTGTGTACGCCAAATTCTGACCCTTTAGCCCTTTTGAAAAGGTGCACAAGCACGAAACATGTTAGGAAGGAGCCCAGCTGCTGACGTCATGCCGCACAGGCCGCGATGAAGGCCGGCGGCCATCTTTATTGTGTATTTTGCCAGATGTAAGTGCATTCTCTTTCTATACCATATTCTAAAAAATAAAATACTGCACTATCAAGAATTCTTTCTTTGGCTCATTATTTAACGAGCCCCCAAGGTGAAGTCCTGCAACATACCCACTGTATGCCTATCTAATTGGTCTATGATATCGGACATGATGTCCCTGGAGCCTGTGTGTGAGGTCTGCTGATCACCTGACGTGCTGACGTGTGCCAGATGATTCGTAACATCCCTATCCACATCCAGATGACCATGACGGGATTATTATACACAAATGCAGTTATATATTGCGCTTCTGGTTAGTGCAATATTATACAAAAGCTTCCAGCCACTGAGTCACGGATTTCACTAATATTTGGACTTTATCATGTCATATATAGATCACTAAAGTCACTTTATTTTTTCACTTTACGTATGTGTACATCATACTGATACGTCAAAATCATGCAATACCACTGTATATTGTATCACTCATAGCGCTTTTTAGCGCCTACACCTTTTTTCTCACTTTAATATTTTCTTAGCGCTGCATTTCTGTATTACATATTTTACTTAGAGGATCAGATGTTTTACCTTCATGCAAGTGGCTTGTTACCTAGCGCTCGTAATTTTTACCTTTTTATCATATGTTGAAATTATTGTATATAATTTTACAATCCTGAAGAAGGGGGTGCCTGAAATCCCTGAAATAGGTTTCCTAGAGTGGTGTGCGTAAATGATTTAGAAATATTTGAAACTTTTTTATCTTCTTGTCCCAAAAATAATACATTTAATATGTACAAAGCTTTCTACTGATATAATTTGGACATGAATATCAAAGTTAAACTTTGAGTGCATACTGTAAGTACAAAATAGTGTGCATCAGTGATTGTCAATTTACAAAGTATAGAGGGCCTCAAATGCGGCTCAAATGCAGCTCCTGATGTCTCCAAAGGGGGGATTAAGCAAGTAATGCTACTGAGGACTTACTGGAGGAAAGGGTCAGGGACTGAAGTCATGCTGTAGGGGACAGTTAGAGACTAGGGACTTGTTACATGAAAATGCTAGAGATCACTGTTAGACCCCCTTTACAAATCAGTGATCCCACTACTAACTGCTTTGGCCCTTGGGCTATACTTCAAACACCAAA
The DNA here is from genome assembly GCF_062004578.1 of Staurois parvus. Taxonomy (NCBI): domain Eukaryota; kingdom Metazoa; phylum Chordata; class Amphibia; order Anura; family Ranidae; genus Staurois; species Staurois parvus. The sequence goes on along the minus strand of NW_028317950.1, from coordinate 10,375,774 downwards.
AGGACTGGAGTTTGGACACCAGGGGACAAAAATAATTTAGAAATATACAATGGCTGATAACGGTGTAAATGTTTGTCCTTTCAGATGAAGAAGAATTCCTGTAAAGAAGAATCAATACCTGGAGAGTACCTCTGCTTTGCTCTTTACATCCCATAAATTCTTTTTTGTGCAATCCAATCTATCCATACAGGGACATCTGCAAATTAATGAGATTTTTACAAGGCACTTATACGAATCTGAAGAATACTGATAGTAAAAAAGAAGGCAGGTGCTGACACAGCTCACCGGACTTGACCTAAACTAAAGTATCACCCTTGGGTATACTGATCACTAACATAATATAATCGTTTTTGGATAAACATTCCCAGTAATCTAATGATCATCATAATTTTTTGGCAATACTATGAGCACCCAATTTGTGAAGAGTCAATCTGTCTACTGAAGTCACATTACATTTTCACGGTTATTCCTCAGACTGCCGATGGCATATTAGCAGTCACTCTATACTTCTCTATCATGAACTGTTATGTCTATAATAAAGTATAAACTAGCTTAGACTCTTGATAATTAATAAAAGAAGACCTGTATTGTACAAGAAACAGTATGTTAAATGTATTGCACAAACTCAGCATACAAATAAAGTCAAGTTTATACTGAGTCAAGTTTATACTGACTGTGCATCACTTTTACGATTAGTTCCTTCTGTTACCACATTTTTATACATCGCTCCAAAAAATTGAAGAAACACTTTGAAAACACATCAGATCTCAATGGGGAAAAATATCATGCTGGATATCTATACTGATATGGACTGGGTAATGTGTTAGGAATGTAAGGATGCCCCATCGTTTGATGGAAATGAAAATTATCAACCTACAGAGGACTGAATTCAAAGACACTCCGAAAATCAAAGTGAAAAAATGATGCAGCAGGCTAGTCCATTTTGCTGAAATTTCATTGCAGCAACTCAAAATGGTACTCAGTAGTTTGTATGACCCCCACGTGCTTGTATGCATGCCTGACAACATCAGGGCATGCTCCTAATGAGACAACAGATGGGGGTTTATTTACTAAAGCTGGAGAGTCCAAAATCAGACTCCCTTCTGCATAGAAACCAATCAGCTTCTAACCTCAGCTTGTTCAATGAAGCTTTGGCAATGAAAACTGGAAGCTGATTGGTTTCTATGCAGAAGGGAGTCTGATTTTGGACTCTCCAGCTTTAGTAAATAAACCCCATGGTGTCCTGGGGTATTTCCTCCCATATCTGGACCAGGGTGTCACTAAGCTCCTGGACAATCTGAGGTGCAACCTGGCAGCGTTGGATGGACCAAAACATGATATCCCAGAGATGTTCTATTGGATTTAGGTCAGGTGAGTGTGGAGGCCATTCAGTGGTATCAATTCCTTCATCCTCCAGGAACTGCCTGCATACTCTCGCCACATGAGGCTGGGCATTGTCATGCATCAGGAGGAACCCAGAACCCATTGCACCTCCGTAGGGTCTGACAATGGGTTCAAGGATTTAATCCCAATACCTAATGGCAGTCAGGGTGCCATTGTCTAGCCTGTAGAGGTCTGTGCGTCCCTCCATGGATATGCCTCCCCAGACCATCACTGACCCACCACCAAAACGGTCATGCTGAATGATGTTACAGGCAATATAACGTTCTCCACGGCTTCTCCAGACCCTTCCACGTCTGTCACATGTGCTCAGGGTGAACCTGCTCTCATCTGTGAAAAGCACAGGGCGCCAGTGGTGGACCTGCCAATTCTGGTGTTCAGTGGCAAATGCCAATCGAGTTCTATGGTGCTGGGAAGTGAGCACAGGGCCCACTAGAGGATATCGGCCCTCAGGCCACCCTCATGAAGTCTGTTTCTAATTGTTTGGTCAGAGACATTCACACCAGTGGCTTGCTGGAGGGCATTTTGTAGGGCTCTGGCAGTGCTCATCCTGTTCCTCCTTGAACAAAGGAGAAAATACTGGTCCTTCTGATGGGTTAAGGACCTTCTTCGGCCCTGTCCAGCTCTCCTAGAGTAACTGCCTGTCTCCTGGAATCTCCTCCATGCTCTTGAGACTGTGCTGGGAGACACAGCAAACCTTCTGGCAATGGCATGTATTGATGTGCCATCCTGGAGGAGTTGGACTGCCTGTGCAACCTCTGTAGGGTCCAGGTATCGCCTCAAGCTACCAGTAGTGACACTGACCCTAGGCAAATGCAAAACTAGTAAAAAATAGAAAGAATGAGTAGGGAAAAATAATGTCAGTGGCCTCCACCTGTAAAACCGTACCTGTTTTGGGGGTCGTCTCATTGTTGCCCATCCAGTGCACCTGTTGTTTATTTTTTTTCAATACCAAAGCAACTGAAAATGATTAAGAATGCCCTCTGCTACTTAACCGACCAGATCAATATCCCAGGACTTTAACTGACTTGATGCTATACTCTGATTAAAAAGTGTTCCTTTAATTTTTTGAGCAGTGTAGATTGGTTGTAACGATCATCATGTAGATATATATAACATTCAATGTACACTTGCTGACACAATGCCTAGATATTTTACATCTGAAAACCTTTATAAAACCTGGAGACATTGCTGTGTGACTCTATATGGTCAAACACAGTTTAGTGTAATAACTCTTTCCATGGTTTTTCATACACTGGGGTGCAGGCAGAGAATTTTGCTGCTGAAACTGATCGGGAAAGGTATGTATGAAAATATCTATGATCCAAGCCCCAAACCATGGGGTAGTTGTTAGCTGTGCATTCTAAATCCTCTTGCAAATGCCCCTGGAATCACCAAAATCTCTATTGGAATATTGCCTTTACCAGCGATTAATCACACTGGGGGAATTTTACTAAAGCTGGTGAACTCAGAATCTGGTGCAGCTCTGCATGGTAGCCAATCAGCTTCTAAGTACAGCTTGTTCAATTAAGCTTTTGCAATAAAACCTGGAAGCTGATTGGTTTCTGTGCAGAGCTGCAACAGATTTTGCACTCTCCAGATTTTAGTAAATAATCCCCACTGTGTACCATAGATGTCTGGCATTTAACAAGGCTACCAGTGATTAAAGTGTTACTAAACCCAGGACCCTGAATTCACTATATCTGGCCTCCCACAATACACAGAACATGGTAATGCAATTTGTTTAGTAAATATAAACTGCTAAATACCTTTTCTCATCAGCAGTTAGAGCAGTCCTGTGACTTCTATCAGTGTCCAGCAGAGCACATGTTAAAGCTTGTAGGAGGAGTTTTCATTTTTTTCTAGGAGGATGCAGAACCCCTGACCTCTGTCTGGACAGTGCTGATTGGTGTCTGACAGATCACATGCACTCTCCCTAGAAAAAAAACCGCTCTCTAGCAATACACACCAAACTGAGCATGTGCAGAGTGACTCCAAAGGATATGTCTTATCAGGAGATAAGGGGGGACACTGGAAGAAGGGAATGATCAAAGAAGTAAGGATCAAACAGCATTTTTACACAATGCAGAGGATTAACCCCTTATGTTCCACGGTTAGTATAACAAGCATGCATATACATACTGATTTTACTGTTGTGGGTTGTGACAGTGCGAGGCTCTGTCACTATGAAAATGGCCAGGAAAAAAGACACAGAGTTTGCATGTCTGCTTAGTGCAATGCTACAACACATAGATTTGGAGTGGAGAAAACTGCTTTTGCAGCCTTCTCTGGATCTGAGTATTGCTGGATGGGGCGCTGTAGTTTTGGAGATCACTAAGAGTCTTGGGTGGGGTGGAATCTCTGACCCTGTGTCCGGGTGTTGTGGACAACCAGCAGGGTGTGTGCCAAGGTGCACACAGCCCTTATAATGATGGTCTTGCGAGAGCAGTTAGTGGTGGAAGTGGAATAGCAGTTGCTATTACATTGAGCTTGAAGACAGAGCTCGTTTAGGAAAACTGGAAGCGTCTGGTGGAGACTATACCCCTTGTAATGGGGATTCTGAGCCAAGGACTGGGAAAGTCTGACCAGCTACGAGAGTCTGGGAGGCTGAGGAAGCTGCAGAGGCCAGTGAGTCCAAGGAGCTGGAGGGAATCCGTGAGTCTCTGGAGGAAGCAATCTGAGGTACAGGGTAAACGCTGTCAAGAGGCCATGTGGGGCCTGAACAGCAAGTAGTTGTCACCTAGGCTAAGAGAGCCTGAATACCCAGTGGTCTGGGAGACCAAGCTAAGTAGAGGTACTGCTAACCAAAGAGCCAGGTGGCTTGGCATTTTCATTGTGTATTATTTTGAGTGAAGTGGAAACCCCTTGTGTGGGAACCTTGTGTCGAAAGGACTTTTCAGTTACTGTTTAATAAAAGTGGGCTACCAGGCCCTTAATTTTAGTTCCTGTCTGGCATAAACTCACTTAAAAACGCATCTGCCAGTGAGCTAAGCATCCCCCATATCACAAGTGGTTGTCGGAATACGGGCACGCGGACGGTAGAAATCTGGGTCTCTGCTCCAACAGTGAATTTGAGAAGGAACTGTCAGTGGCTGTGTGGCAGCAAGGCAAATGGCATTGTAGAAAGTCACTTGATGAACTGTGTTGCATGCAAGTGGAAGTAATGAGCTCAGAGTGGCCTTAGAAGATGTCTCCACCTGGTAGGAGTGGAGTCCAGAGGGTCCAGTGGTGTTTGAGAAAGTGATTGGTTCAAGCTGAACCAGAAAAAAGTTAGGGGCTGAGGTCTGGGACTCTGATTATATGCTACCTACAGAGGAGGCTGGGGACTTCCTCGTAAAATCCAAAAAAGTCGCTTCACAAAGGACATGGCCTAGAGAACGGTGGCCAAAGCTGCTGCTCAATCAGTTCCAGGTGTCCTACCAACAGATGGGTTCAAGCCGGGATAATTATGACCAGTACAAAGCTGAGATCCTGCTTGGGGAAATGTTCCCGTGTGTATGGGAAACCCAGAAACACTACAACAAGGGAAATTTGCCACCCTTAGCAATAGGAGAAGTATCACCGGGTGGCCAAAGCATCAGTCAAGCAACAGCTCAGGAGGGCATGCGTGAGCATGAGGAATGCAGAATTGTGGATTATGGGTTCTTATGTGAAGTGGTCAGCCCAGAAAGGAGGGCGCAACTGCCAATATCCTGCATTAAGTCTAGCCGATTGTCTGTGGAGTGCCATTCTGCTGGTACCTCTAGCAACAGTGATCCTGTGTTGTCTGCAGGGGGTGCCAGTGGGTCAGAAAAGGCTGCAGTGTCACCTGTGATTGCATGGGGGAGTCAGCCTGTGGAGACATCATGGATGAGAGACACCGCACTCAAGTGAAGGCTATGACACCTGCTACAGGAACTGGTAAGACTCCGTTTGTAGGACTGATCTCAATAAAGTGGAAGTGTGTCCAGCAGGGAGATCTGCAGTACAGATGGACATGGTCTTGCTGCAGTGTGCTACCCGGAGTAGTGGAGTGGCACAGGGTGAAGCTCAACTAGCAGCAGAACTAAAGACTAAAAAGGACATGGGGACTCTATATGTGCCTGGTGAAATCCAGCAGAGGGCTGGGAGAGCTGTACTAGGGGTGACCAAAGCAATCCATGTTTCCTAGTGACAGACAGGTGCTGCAGAGTTGCCCAGGGAAACCTCTCAGGAGCCCGCAGGGTCGAAGCAGAGGGTTTCTCAGTTCAGCTGTGGAGCTGTCAAGTTGGCAAGAGCGCCCCTTTAAAGAGGCTGCTGTGAGGAGCAGCTCACAGGCTCTGGTGGGAAAAGGGGGGGGATTGCATCACAAAGTGAGAATGTTTGGGTGCAGCCCCACAACCACGTCTGTAACTCGGTTGATAAGAGATTACTTCAGCCTGCTAAAGCTGAGTGTGAAGCTGAATGTGTCAGTAGTTCCACCAGAGAGAGCTGGTCAAAATTGTGTATAACAGCCTCCCTTGGATGAGGATGCAGAATCTCCGTATAATAGGAATTACAGCATGGTGTCACAAGGTGATTTATATAGAAGTGACAAATATGCTGTTTTGGCTAATGAATCCCAGGTTCCTGTGGGACCTTCTAGAGCAGGTGATGCAGTGCTGTAGAGCATGCATAATGGAACCACAATTGACTGGGATAGTGGATGCAAGAATGTGCTCATACTAAAAAATGTGACCATGCGTTACAAGACTATGGTGTGTAATAACATGGTGGACAGAACACCAGCTATGCCCAGTGGAGGGATTGCAGAACAGCTGGTATTTTAGGGTGTGTTATCCCTTGAGAAGCCTGATCCCCTTCAGGGCACTGGCATGGCAGATGTGTTGTCCACAACCTCCCAAGATTCAGTGGATGAGTCCTTCCATGTTTCTGACAGGGGTGAAGTCCCCAAAAAAAAAAAAAAAAAAGTAATGTATTGAGATGTCCAATACATTGTTAGAAATGCTGGAACTGGAAAAGATACATTTGCTGTACACCTGGGTGTCTCCTCCACAGTTGGGTCAGGTGGTACTATGTAGTACCGATGGGTGGAGCAGGGTGGTACAAGCTATGTTGGGTATCCTTGAACAAGAATGGAATTGGTGGAACCAATGCTTATTAACAGTTTGGCATATGAACTCCCTATTCTCTGTGAGGGCAGTTCCAGTTACTGGTTGGTATGGAAGGCAATCAGGAGAACTATTGGACAAATCAGAGGTCTCTCCATCGGATGCTGTGAATAAGAACACTCCTGCTGGTGCAGTCTGACGTGTGGCTGAGCTGTGGTGGGTAGAGGGTACAAATACTGTCTCACACGCTAGACCTCATGGGAAGAAAGGGCCTGGAATAGACGTTAGACCAAAAGCGATTTCTCCTGCGCTCTGGGACCCAGGCCGGTGGTGAGTAGATGGAATTAAAACCTCCAGAGAAGCAACCACCGGAGTATCCAAGGTCGTGCAGCTCCAAACCAAGGCTGGGGAAGCCCGAACAAACTGCGAAGTGAAACAACAAGAAGCGCACCAACCTTGTGCATTACCTCAGTAACCAAAATTTATTTAATGAAGGAAAGGTACTCACAAACAGCGAATAAAAACAGGCATGTAAGTCCACCAAGGGACTTCAAAGGTAAGAGGCCAGCGCGAATCCCATCATGGGTGTAGGTACTCAGTCCAGCTGACGCGTTTCGAAGGTCATGCCTTCTTCCTCAGAGCTGACTGGACTGAGAGTGTATGCTCCCATTTATGCCCACAGACTGAAATGGGACCCTCCCAAATGGGTTGGGCTGTCCTGGGGAGGGGCCAGGGGGGAGGGGCCCGGGTATCAACAAAGTACAATAAATAGTCAATAGTCATCCAGATGAATATAAATCATAAAATGTATATAGATGGTAAATAATACATTATACCTTTAAAAAGTGCAGCTTATAAATACAATAGTAAGAAAAGATTAATTAAAAATTGGTTGATATTAGCATTAAACTGATCGTTGGATGCATAAAATGTATATAAAATATATATACACATACATAAAAACTATATAATATATATGCCACAATCGTGTATCATATCCAAGGCTGATGAATATCCAATAGACTTATACGTGTGTGTATGTATATGTATGTGTGTGTGTATATATACGCGCACATGCACATACACATATATACAAACATACCACACATACCTCCACATATATATATATATATATATATATATATATATATATATATATATACACACACCACAGTGGCAAGGTCATAGATACTTGAGTGGGACATAAACCCAATAAGATACACTAAATATGTCTGTCGCTAGCAGGAGATTAGATGAGTGTATGAATTTTGAGGTCATCATTCAGTCCTCTAGGAGACAAAGTACCCGATGTAAAAATCCAAAAACTCTCCCTTTTGGACAGTTCTTGGTGTCTCCTCCCACTTTCTAAGTCCCTAGTGATGGCCTCAATCCCGAAAACTCTCATACCAAGATAATTGCTCGAATGCTTTTCTTTAAAATGGCGGGGAACTGAGTATTTATCTCTCCCTAGTTTGATACTGCTCTTATGCTCACTGATCCTGATCCTAAGGCAACGTGAGGTACGGCCTACATATAGTAAGCCACATGGACAAATTATGCCATAAATGACAAAGGAGGTGCCGCAATTTATAAATTGTTTAATAGGATACCTTTTCCCGTCCGTACTTGTGAACGGAATAGACGTGGCACCAGCAGACATGGTTTCTGTCAAAGAGGTACAAGTTAATGTACCTGGAGACGCTGTGGGGGAAAGTATTAGTTACTGTAACAATGTAATGTGTACACCAGTCTACATTATCGCAGTAAGAAATGGTTTGGGCTTGGATCAGTGTCATTTGTTAGGACATCTACCCATGGAGCGTTGGACAACAGGTAAGATGGAGCTGTGCGATGGTCCTGTAGGGCATAGTCGCTCGCCTGTGTGTGTGATCCCTCCTCAGGTCTGGTCCTAACAAGCATTGAGAAAGTAGTGATACTGGAATTCGGGATCTAGTATTTATTGGTATGGTTAACAATGATTTTGTTGCCATAGGTAGCCAGAGAGGTTTTTGAACCTGAAAGACCTAATGTGAAGTTGAAAACCGGTAGCAATGAGTGAAAATGTTGACTCCTCAACAGAGGCAGATTCCCTACAAGATCCAGAAGGTCTCTTGAGAGGAAGGAAGAGTTCCCCCCAATAAGCCAAGAGAAGACTGAGAATAAGGAACTGTAGGATCCTGTTGAGATTCAGGATTGGGCATACCTGGAAGTACACCCAAAAAAAGGGTTGGGCCTCGACAGCTGGGACAGAGGTGTCCCAATCATAATGATGGGTGAAGGTCTTCCTTCCTCTGCATCGAAACAAAGGGGGGGTGGGAGATAATGTGACAGTGCAAGGCTCTGTCACTATGAAAATGTCCAGGAAAAAGACAGTTTTTATGTCTGCTTAGTGTAATGCTACAGAGCATAGATTTGGAATGGAGAAAACTGCTTGTGCAGCTTTCTTCTCTGGATCTGGGTATTGCTGAATGGGGCTCTGTAGTTTGGAGATTCCTAAGAGTCTTGGGCGGGATGGAATCTCTGACCCTGTGTTCGGGTGTTGTGGACAACCAGCAGGGTGTGTGCCCAGGTGCACACAGCCCTTACAATGATGGGCTTGCGAGAGCAGTTAGTGGTGGAGGTGGAATAGTAGTTGTTGCAGTAAGCCTGAAGACAGAGCCCTGTCAGGAGAGCTGGAAGTGCCTGGTGGTGACTACAACCCTTGTGAGGGGGATTCTGGGTCCAAGGACTTGGAAAGTCTGGCCATCTAAGAGAGTCTGTGAGACCAAGAGAAGGTCTAGGAGGCTGAGGAAGCTGCAGAGGCCAGTGAGTCCAAGGGGCTGGAGGGAATCCATGAGTCTCTGGAGGAAGCAATCTGAGGTACAGGGAAAACTCTGTCAAGAGGCCATGTGGGGCCTGAACAGCAAGTAGCTGTCACATAGGCTAAGAGCCTGGATACTCGGTGGTCTGGGAGGCCAAGCAGAGGTACTGCTAACCAGAGAGCCAGGTGGCATGGCATTTTCATTGTGTTATTTTGAGTGAAGTTAAAACCCCCTGTGTGGGAAACCTTGTGTCGACAGGACTTTTCAGTTACTGTTTAACGTGGGCTACCAGACCCTTAATTTTAGTTCCTGTCTGGCATAAACTCACTTAAAAACACATCTATTGCTGAGCTAAGCATCTCCCATATCACAGGGTTTAGTAACCTTTTTAAGTAGCGATTTCTTTGGAGGTCATTTTTGTTTTCAGAATTACAATTCTTATTCAGTTGCAGCTGATATGACACCCAACGTCTATCAGAAATAAATTTTGTGCAATAGATTTACTAAAACGTAAACTTTTCTCAAAAGAAACACAAGGGTTGTTGTTGCTGAGCTCCTACAAATACTATATTCCTGGCTGTTATACTAATCCTCTGTCTTCTATACTCTCATCAGCTGGGAACAAGAGCGCAGAGCAAGAAAGAGACAGCAGTCTTTATCTATACATTCTCTGGGTATGCAATGCAAAGTACTGAAATCAGTGGGTCAGCATGATGCACTGATAGTAATCCAAATGTGCAAACGAAACCAGCGCTCAAATCTTCATGCAGACTGAAAAAACTTTAAATGCCAAACGTTGAGATGCAGCCCTTCGAAGATCAGGAAATCTTGGTACTGGTAAACAAAAGCAAAACAGGGCGCACTCTCATCGTGCATTAACATGGGAAACCACGAATTTATTTAAAAACATATAGATGTATACTCGCAAACCAAAAAGAAAAAAAACAGAGCAAATAAATCCGTAATGTCAGTCCAATGGAACGATAGACCCTTATTGGGGTAAGCTAACACGTTTCGGGAGACGCACTCCCTTCTTCAGTACTTCTGCAAACTACTGAAATCAGTGGGTCAGCATGACACACTGATAGCTTGCATTTGCAGAATGACAAGTCAGCAATGGCAGCCTCCGTGTTTCTTTCAGGAAAAGTTGATTAGATAAGACAGCAATGAGTCTATCTACCTGGTGTATTCCTATAAGCATTTCCACTTATTGATAGTACTGCTTGGACCTTGAAGAAGGGGACACTCCCCGAAAGCTTGTCCTCAAAATTGTATGTTAGTGCAAATAAAAAATAAAAAAAGTATCACGGACAGTACTCAATTGTTTCTATAAGCAGTTCTCAAATTTGTACAGCAGGTGGCAGCATAAGTATGCAATCTAAAAACTTAAAGCATTACCCCAAACAAAACTGCTCCATGCTTCTGGCCATTACTACACATATGAAACCAATCATGATGCAAAGCAGTAAGCAGGCAAAAATATTTGCCAAATTAAAATCATTACATTCGGGGCACACATAATACAATCTGATTTTATTATGTTATTGACTTATTACACTTTGGACATTAACGCTAATAAGGAAACTTCTAATAAATTCAATCACACCCTGGGATACACTACCAACATTAAAGTGATACAATCATAAGTCATCATTTTATTGACTTTTTTTATAAAGATGATTACAGCTAAAACATTGACCTATATCAGCCTCAATGTGTTCTTGTCATATGTCAGAGGAAGTAAGTGTCTTAATTTTGTCAAATGTTTGTCACATTCCACAGGTTATGGCTGGTCTCTAATAAGTGAATACGCTGGACATGGTAGAGGACTGCATATATGGCAGGTACACATTAGAGGAACTCTTCAGAAAGGATACAAATAACCAGTAAACATGCCTCATCTTTTGTGCAGGTGATCATGTTTTCTTCTTGGAAGCTCCCATCATTACCTGCATTAAAGCTGAACTCCAGGAAGATCTAAAATATACTAATTCATACATTTCTATAATCATTAATGTACTGTATTTTTAAATGCAAACACCTGCATCTGACCGGATATCAATCTCTTGCGGTCCCTGTACAGCAGGGCCCAAGTGTGGGAGGATGAAGCAGCACAATAAGCTTATCGGCTCATGTACTAATAAGAAGCATAACGCCCTTCAGGTTAGATAGTTGTGAGGTTTTTTTGTTTTGTTTTGTGTTTTTTTTTCTTAGAGGCTGAATAGCAACCTGGGAATAGGTCGGCCAGGGGAATGAGGCAGAGAGGTTACCTCAGGCCAGGCTAGGGAGGTTCTGAAGGTCAGAGCTTCTGGAGCCCTCCCACCTCTCCAGGAACCTGAGAGCTTTCTGGAGGAGGGGAGGAAGCTTGGATCTGCATGTTTGAGGGACCTTGGCCAATCCCCTAGCAGGAGGCTTATGGTGACCAAGGCAACCCTTTAAATATGGCAGAGCCTAGGGTGGAGTTCAGTGAGTAAGAGTCAGGTGGAAGATGGAGTGTGTAGTCTGGGAGGGGCCCAGGGAAGGGGCCTACCTACAGGGAGGTGCTCGATAAGAGGACCTCCACTGTTCCACCATCTCTAAGGGAGGACAACCTGAGCAGCAGAGAAGGAGTCGGCCCAGCGAAAGGCCTGAAGGCCATTAGGGGTTGAAAGTGTGTGTACTCTTTCTCCCCCTGGGCTGGATAAGGGGAGAGGGCGGTCAAGTGGAGAACTAACTATCTCTCCTCTGGGACCAGTGGTGTCCCGTGGGGGGTGCGGGAAATACGAGGTAACACCATCACAGGGGGTGCAGGAGCAGGATGCCAGCAGAGCTTCTGGGCTCTGTGAAGGTCATAGACAGTTATTGGGGTGATCCCGGATTCCCGGCACAGTGATGGCTGCCCCCCGGTGTAGCGGTAAAATGAGTATCCCGTGAAGCTATGTATCCCCTGAAGCAACTGCGCATGTGTCGGTTTCAGGCTGAAGGTTCAACCTATATGGGGCTAACTGACCTTGCAACCCACAGTGATACACGGGATCAGCTTCAGAGGTTTGCAGCCTGTAAGGGGTTAACTGTGGCAGCTCTGTGCTGAAGTCAGAGGTCGGCTTCTTCGGCCTGAAAACGGCACATGTGCAGTTGCTTCAGAGGATACATATCTTCACGGGATACTCATTTTACCTGTACTCCGGTACTGCTCCGTCCTCTCTGGAGGGGTGACACCACGTGTTACTGCACTGGGTGACACCAACCCTAGGGACGCCTCTATCTGGGACTGCTTGGTTAAATTGGCAGCTTCTGGCCCCCCTTGCCCAGGGAAAACCATCCGTGCAACTGAGTGAAGTGGAGGATTTATCTGGGGTCTGAGGAGATGCACAAGAGAGCTTTGGAGGCTCTTTAAAGGAGAATCCAGTTTGATCGACATTTTTGTACATTGTTGTCCTTAGGTGGGGTTGAGGGATGTAGGGTTGCCCAAGAAAACTGTAAACCTTAGTTATCAACATCTTAATAAAATCACAAAACCAAGCTCAAGGAACGTGCGTGTTGCCTGGCTGTGCAGAGTTTTAGGGGACCCAAAACTCTGCGACTCCTAAGGGGGTAGTGCTACAGAAGCATATTGATAGACCGACAGAGAAAGCAGAATGACAGAGGGATGGGCTCATCATTGTGCTGCTTCTTCTTTTACTGTCTAGTCACAGTATGACCTGGGATATGAGGAAGTGTGTTGAATAATGCTAGGCCTTTAAGCTGAGGACTTCTGACAGTAAAGAGTACTGTGGGGAAAATCTCTGCATTGCCAGTGAATGTTTCAGCAATTCCTGACATTGGCATTGTGTTCTTCCCTTTTTTTTTTTTTTTTTTTTTTTTTTTCCGCTGATGGGACTTTTTCTACTCTCAATAGCCACAGTTCCCTTAAAATCTGATGGACTGTAAACTGACACTTTGTTCAGAAAGTTTGGAGGCCCCTACACTAGAGATATCAAGAACAGTGCAAAGGACAGAGTCTGCAACCTGAAATTTTATAGAACTCCAGCCAATCCCTGTGTGTGTCCATAGAGAGTCTAAAGCCTGAGTAGCAGAGGGGAGTGTGTGAGAGTTCCTGAGTCCAGATTGTCACGAAGAGACTTCTCTGCTCTCATGGGCAGAAGTCTGGGAAGAAGCCAGCTTGAAGATACCAAGGTCCCTGCTAGGCTTAGTTGTAGTGGGGGGTAGTATTCGCAAAATCAGCCCAAAGATCCGGTTGGGTGAGCAGAAAGCTGTGGAAGAGAGCCTACCTGTCCGAAGGTGGTGTAAATCTATATCTCCCTCACAAGGAACAGTCCGATGGACAATCGGCAGGAGACAACCCATGATCTTGTTGCTAAGTGAGTACAAGTCCCCAGTGCTGTGAATGTGACAGTGCTGTGCTTTGAGACTCTGGGAGGAGTACAGGTCACAGGCAGCTTAGATCCTGTGGGACATTCTTTTGTGAAAGTGCAGCCAGAGGTTGTAGAGAAGCCAGAAGTTAAGCAGTCCTCCAAGCTGTTCAAATTTCAGTTTTCACAGTCCTGGGTATCCCATGCTTCCTATCCTTGGATGGCCAAGTTCATCTTTCCTGATAAAAACACAAAAAAAAAAACCCCTAGACTGATCTTTTGGACCAGAGAAAGAATGCTGCAAAATGCTGTGTGCCTGGCTGTGTGCTCTAAGGGGTACAATAAAGTAAAAAAAAAAAATCAGACCCAAATTCCTAATACAAGCTTTGAAGATGGAATGGGCGATCGTGGCTGGATGAAATTATACTGTGTGTAACAACCATTACATAGACCTTGATGGTGTTCTAATTTTTACCTTCAGAGGCTTTGCTAAGCAGATATAGATAAATCCTTTCAAACACCACATACTCATTTATTTTACATATGGATATAGTGCTGACACTTTCCATTCACTGTAGGCCCGTCCCCTTAAGGAGCTTACAATCTAATGGCCCCACCTAACTCATAAGGATGCATAATAGTGTAGATATAGCACAGAAGACAAATGTACTTATCAGTATATTTTTGAACTGTGGTAGTAAACCCAAACAGACATGGTGAGATCAGGAGCAAGCAGATTGTGTCCAGGACTCCAGAACTGTAAGGAATGCTAATCGCATTGCTGAACTTGATCTATTGCCTAGAGTTCCTCTAAGTGTCTTTTCGACAATATCATTAAAAAAAGAAACAAGCTAAATGGATCAGAGAGCTGCAAATGCAGTTCTACTAAAATCAAAATGTTGTCAAGTTTTCCCCATTCTGAGTTTTATGCCTTTTTCACCAGGTTCTTCTGGACAGGAGGGAATTCTTGTAGGACTTCGGATCCCTCAACATTCCCAGGATCCTGAGCTCCAGTGACGTCACTCTAGCCTTCACGTGTGTGTGTGTGTGTGTGTGTGTGTGTGTTTTCTTTCTAACTTTTGAATAGAGTGTAGAAGAATTAGATGTCCTGACAGGTTTATTCTGCTAGTCAGAGGGTGATGATAGAGGTTGTGCCAGGAGAATAGGGGGTTGTTGGTGTAGTGCCCTTCTAATTTAGCTAGAGGGAGCTAGTGTTAAATTCTTAGTGAGTAAGGCTGAGTAGCAGCCTGGGTGTAATACCAGAAGGTGAAATCATGGTCAGGAGCTGAGAGGCTGTGCAGGCCAGCCCCTCTGGAATTTCCCCTTGCTCTAGTGCTTTGGAAGAAGGTGGATTTGAGGAGTGGCTGGCTGCACTCTTGAGGGACCCTAGCTAATCCCCCAACAGCAGGCTTGTCAAGGGGCTGGCATACCCTTAAAAGTGTTGGAGCCTGCACACCCTGGGTGGATAGGGAAAGGTGCACTCTGGTGGGAAACCAGCTTAGCCACCTACCAGTGACTCTTATCTCTTAAAGTGACAGGAAATGGATCCTCTGTTCAGAAATACCTCCAGATGCTGGGTGAAGAGAAGTTCGTCTGGGGTGGTACATTAAGGAGATGCTGGCTAGCTCTCCAACAGAGGCTGTGTTGCAGAGAAGGCTTGTAATTAATTCAAGGAAGTTGTCCTCAGTACTCTTGGGCATGCTGTACACCCCTAACCCCATCCCAGTTCAAATCCCCTAAATAAAACAACAAAACCAAAGATCAAGAACTGATTTGTTTACTCTGGATGCAAGCTTTTGTGAAAATGTGTGATGTCTGGCTGTGCAGGACTATAGGGGGACCTAAATCTTTTAGCGACTTTTAAGGAGGTAGTGTTATATTAGCAATGACCAGGTTGATGGGGACCGGGGTGTTAGTGTAATTGGGTTTTATCCAGGTTATGGGGGGGGTTATAACCCTGGCTCAGACTTTCCACCCTCCCCCTACTGGAAGTACTGAGCCAGAAGACTAGTTACAAGTGAGTGTGTATATGTGTAAGGGGGCAGGGGGACATATATTGTGTGTGTGTGTGTGGGGGGGGGGGGGACTGTATTATGTGTGAGGAAGGTGGGGGGGGGGGGCTGTATTTCGTGTGTATCTGTGAGGGGGCTGTTATGAGCGAGAAGGTGCGCAAGAGGGCTGTATTATGTGTGAGGAAGGTAGGCAGGGGGGCTGTATTATGTATGAGGATAGGCGGAGGGGGGCTGTATTGTGTGAGGAAGGTAGTCAAGGGGGCTGTATTATGTGTGAGGAGGATAGGTGGAGGGGATGTATTATACAGTGCCTTGAAAAAGTATTCATACCCCTTGAAATTTCCCACATTATCATGTTTCAACCAAAAACATCAATGTATTTTATTGGGATTTTTTGTGATAAGCCAATACAAAGTGGCCCTAAATTGTGAAGTGGAAGGAAAATGATATAAATGGTTTTAAAATTTGGGGTTTTTTGTTTTTTACAAATAAATGTTTGAAACGTGTGGTATTCTGCCCCCTTTACTCTGCTACCCTTAACTAAAATCTAGTGGAACCAATTGCCTAATTAGTAAATAGTGTCCACTTGTGTGTGATTTTTATCTCCGTATAAATACAGCTGTCCTGTAAAGCCCTCAGAGGTTTGTTAGAGAACATTAGTGAACAAACCGCATCACGAAAGCCAAGGAACACACTGGGTGGATCAGGGATAAAGTTGTGGAGAAGTTTAAAGCAGGGTTAAGTTATAAACAAATATCCCAAACTTTGAACATCTCACAGAGCACCGTTCAATCTATCATCCGAAAATGGAAAAAGTATGGCACAACTGCAAACCTATGCCAAGAAGGGGAAAAAATGGGAAAGCTGGGGCGTCCACAATAATCCACAAAGGGATATAGAACAGGTGCCACCAGGATGTCTGGAAGGATGCTACCTAAACCATATAACAAGATCAAAAGAAAAGAAAATGGGCTGCACACCTCAGGCTAACCTCAAAAATTGTTTATTAATGAAAAACATACATAGTAAACATAACATCGGCGATCCGGTGTCATACTCACTCACAAAGGCCCCTCACCCACGGAATAAAGGTCCTCCCGAGTGTCTGCCTCCCTGATGGAGGGGGGCTGTATTATGTGCGAGGAAGGTAGGGGGGGCTGTATTATGTGCGAGGAAGGTAGGAGGAGGGGGCTGTATTATGTGTGAGAAAGGTAGGCGGGGGGCTGTATTATGTGCGAGGAGGGTAGGTGGAGGGGGGGGCTGTATTATGTGCGAGGAGGGTAGGCGGAGGGGGGGGGCTGTATTATGTGCGAGGAGGGTAGGTGGGGGCCTTTATTATGTGTGAGGGTAGGCGGAGGGGGGGCTGTATTATGTGCGAGGAGGGTAGGTGGAGGGGGGGGGGCTGTATTATGTGTCAGATGGATAGGAAGGTAGGTAGAGGGGCTGTATTTTATATGAGGAGTATAGCTCTAGCCTTGTGAGAGCTGCTGTGTTGTGGGTATCTCTAAACTTCCCTCCACACAGCCAGGCAACAGGTATTCTTTTCACACAGATTTGCATCCAAAGACGGTGACCAGTCCACAAGCTTGGTTTTGTTGCTTTATTAGGGGAATTCAACTTGGATAGGGATTATGGGATGCCCAATTTGACTTAAAACACTAGAAGGGGAACACTTCCTTCCTATGTACAAAACAGATCCTGGACTGTTCTTTTCCTGAAAGCCATCAGTCGTCACAGATCAATATAAGCTGCCCCTTATGGGCAAGACACTAGAAGTCCCTCACAAATCACTTTACTTCTTGCAGCTACATGCAGACATCTTCTCTCCCCCTTTCATAGCTGCTCCCAGCTCCACAGCCTGCAAGCGCTACCAGCTCTACTGGCTTCTCGGAAGACCTCCCGGGACAAGGATAGAGGATTGAGCCCAATGCTGTCCTTAAAAAGCTTGCCACATTTGGCAGTCTCTCCCCTTGTAGGTCCCAAAGTGTACTGCTGTACCCAACTCCTTGCTCCTTACTGCTTAAGGCCTTGATCCCATTTGTGCCTCTCCACAGAATGTATCCTTCTGACCCCCCCCCACCTCCCCCAGACCTAGGGGGGGTCCCTTGTGGACACAGACAGTCTCCTCACACTCCTCTGTCGGCCTGACTCTCCCATATTTATAGGTCGGTTCACCACTCTACCAGGGCCTCCAAACCTGGGATTGGCCAGACTCTCCATGAATATGCAGATTAGGCCACCACCCCTTCCTTCTTACCGACTTCCTAAAGGTTCTATGGTTCTCCAGAGTCAGGAGGAGGTGACAGCCACAACCTGTTGTCATCCAGCTGACCTGCAATAACCCGACCTTAATCACATGACTCGCACATCTACCATGAGTCATAAACAATGATTTTACCTATAGCATACTACACTATCCTAGTAGCACACTAGAGAGTGCTACAGGAGGATAGACGGGGGGGCTGTATTATGTGTGTGGAGGATAGGCGGGGGCTGTATTATGTGCAAGGAAGGTAGGCGGGGGCTGAATTATGTGCGAGAAGGGTAGGCGGGGGCTGTGTTATGTGCAAGTAAGGTAGTCAGGGGGGCTGTATTATGTGTGAGAATGGTAGGTGTGAGGGGGGGGGCTATATAATAAGTGAGGATAGACAAGAGAGCTGTATTATTTGAGGAAGGTAGGCGGGGGCTTGCATTATGTATGAGGAGGATAGGGGGAGCTGTATTATGTGGGGGGAGGACAATTGTTGGGGACTATATTATTTGTGAGGAAGGTATACGGGGGCTGTATTTTTATAAGAAGGATAGGCGGGAGGTGTATTACGTGTGAGAATGGTGGGAGGGGGGCTGTAATATGTGAGAGGAAGGTAGGCGGGGGGCTGTATTATGTATGAGGAGGAAGGGATGTGGGCTTGAGTATGAGTGAGGAAGGTACGTGGGGGACTGCATTATGTATGAGGAGGATAGGTGAGGGGGGGCTGGATTATCTGTGAGGAAGGTAGGTGGGGGACTTTATTTTGTGTGAGGAGGATAGACGGGGCGCTTTATTATGTGTGAGGAGGATAGGCAGGGGACTTTATTATGTGTGAGGAGGATAGGTTGGGGGGCTGTATTATGTGTGAGGAGGATAGGTTGGGGGGCTGTATTATGTGTGAGGAGGAAAAGATGTGGGCTGGAGTATGAGTAAGGAAGGTAGGTGGGGGCTGCATTATGTGTGAGGATAGGTGGAGGGGGGCTGTATTATGTGTGAGGAGGCTACGCGGGGGGGGGGGCTGTATTATGTGAGAAGAGGCTACGTGGGGGGAGCTGTATTATGGGTGAGGAGGCTAGGCAGGGGGCGCTGTATTATGCGTGAGGAGGCTAGGCAGGGGGCGCTGTATTATGCGTGAGGAGGCTACGCGGGGGGGCGCTGTATTAAGCGTGAGGAGGCTACGCGGGGGGGGGGCGCTGTATTATGCGTGAGGAGGCTACGCGGGGGGGGGGCGCTGTATTATGCGTGAGGAGGCTACGCGGGGGGGGGCGCTGTATTATGCGTGAGGAGGCTACGCGGGGGGGGGCGCTGTATTATGCGTGAGGAGGATACGCGGGGGCTGTATTATGTGAGAGGATAGGTGGGGGGGCTGAATTATGTGTGAGAATGGTAGGTGGGGGGGCTGTATTATCCATGAGGAGGCTAGACGGGGGCTGTATTATGTGAGAGGATAGGTGGGGGGGCTGTATTATGTGTGACAATGGTAGGTGGGGGGGGCTGTATTATGTGTGACAATGGTAGGTGGGGGGGGCTGTATTATGTATGACAATGGTAGGTGGGGGGGGCTGTATTATGTGTGACAATGGTAGGTGGGGGGGGCCTGTATTTGTGACAATGGTAGGTGGGGGGGGAGTATATTATGTGTGAGATTGGTAGGTGGGGGGGGCCTGTATTATGTGTGAGAATGGTAGGTGGGGGGGGCCTGTATTATGTGTGAAAATGTAATGGAGGATTAGGCAGGGGGGCTGTGCTATGTGTGAGGAGGAGAAACAGGGGGGCTGTAATATGTGTGAAGGAGGTAGGCAGTGTGGTTTTATGTGTGAGGAGGGTAAGCAAGAGGGGCTGGATTATGTGTGAGGAGGGTAGGCAGTGGTGTATTATGTGTGAGGAGGATAGGCGGGAGGCTGTAATATGTATGGGGAGGGTAGGCGGTGGTGTATTATGTGTGAGGAGGGATGACCAGTAGGGCTTCAATATGTGTGAGGTGGGTATGTGGGGGGGTCTGTATTATGTGTGAAAAGGATAGAGGGTAGGCAGGGGGGCTGTATCATGTGTGAGGAGAATCGGTGGGGAGAGCTGTGTTATGTGTGAGGAGGATTGGCGGGGTGGGGGGGAGGTAGGCGGGGGGGTTGTATTATTTGTGAGGAGGGTACATAGGGGGGTTGTATTGTGTGAGGGGGATAGGTGGGGGGCTGTATTATGCGTGAGGAAGGTAGGCGGGGGGCTGTATTATATGTGAGGCGGGGTGGCCGGGGGGGGCTTATGTGTGAGGAGGGTAGGCGGGGGAGCCGTATTATGTGTGAGGAAGGTAGGCCAGCAGAGACATAGTATGTGTGAGAAGGGTAGGCGGGGGAGCCATATGTGTGAGGAGGGTAGGCGGGGGAGCCATATGTGTGACGAGGGTAGGCGGGGGAGCCATATTATGTGTGAGGAGGGTAAGCAGGCAGAAGCATAGTATGTGTGAGGAGGGGTGGAGGGGGGCTGTATATGTGTCACGTACCTTGGTTGGAGGCTGAATTGACATTGAGAGGGCATTAGGGTTGTTATTTCTAGGTTTTTCTTTGGTGAGCTTTCTTGGGTCTGACCCTCTGATCCTGCACCTATAAAAAAGGGACAGGGGTCCAGAGCCTGGGGGCCCAGGTAGCAGCGGTAGCCACTGGGGCATCTGAGTCCTGCAATAAGAAAGGGGATTCTGGAAATCCCAGTCCATGAGCTGGATGTCATCAGCAGTGCTGGATTCCAAGGTCACTTACCTGACAAAACCTTCCATCATGTAGAGGGGCTGCGGGTCCGTCCTGAAGACACCAGCTGCTGGATTCTGCCAACCATGGACTGTGCCACGAATGGACCTATGCAGGGAGTACACAAGCCTGATATAGGGACTAGGGAAGTAATGAAAGAACTGTATTGTACTTTGAACTGTTATGTTTTTCAGTAAAGCCTTTACACCTTTCTTTTGCCTGATCTGAAGTTATGAAGGGGATGCAATGCAAGTAGCCGGTACACATGGCTTTCATCTCAGGTCAGTTTAGACACATTGGGGTATGAAGTCGGCAAGTGGTTACCAAGGGTAACGGAGGTCCAGCAAGCAGCCTGTCATTAAGTGTGCACCTGTGATGGGTGTGACATCGATATATCTCCCCTGGCAGTCCTTTTCCCATAGTAACGGGAGCAGATCAGTGCTCAAATGTTCCCGGCCTGTACACTGTGTACAATAGAGAAGGAATTAGGTGAGTGCACGCATGGAGCCCATGCTAAGTACATGGTGGGGTTCCATTCTGCTACTGAGAGTGAGGTAGTGGAGTAAACGCTGGACAGGTGGAGTGGGCATAGCTTCAGCGTCTCTCCTAAATGCCACACGTTACAGTGAAGGTATACATTGACATGGTGAGCAACATAAAGACAAGGTACCCCATGTGTGAGGCAAGACCCTACTCAACCTGCCTAGCATAGCCTAGAAGAACCCGCCCCAGGAGTAGGTCTCCTATGTGACCCATACTTGGCGCCCAAGGAGAAGGGAAACATGTAGGAAGTGTCACTACTACCCCCCACTTACCCTTGTAATACGCATACCATCTAACAGTCCTAGATTCTGTGGGATTGTCCTGACATTGTAACAAAACTCCTGAATCCCGCAGATCCAGTCTGTGCCCCACAGAGCTGCCAATTGGGGTGTAGTGGGGATGTCTTTGAGCACAATAAAACCATCTCAAATGACATATCCAGCTTTAAAGGTAGTCACTGCAACTAAGCCTATGGATCAGAGGTCTCCAAACTTTCCAAACAAAGGCCAGTTTACTGTGCTTCAGACTTTTGGGGGCTGGGCTGTGGCCAGTGGGAGCAGAACATGTCCTGGCATCAAAGGGAGTTAACAATGTACCATCTTTGCTAATAGGGGAAATATTAGTGCCCCATCATTGGTGTCAGCGGAATAGTGCCCCATTATTGGTATCAGTGTGAGAAATAGTGCCCCATCGTTGGTGCCAGTGGGAGGAATAGTGCCCCATCGTTGGTGCCAGTGGGAGGAATAGTGCCCCATCGTTGGTGCCAGTGGGAGGAATAGTGCCCCATCGTTGGTGCCAGTGGGAGGAATAGTGCCCCATCGTTGGTGCCAGTGGGAGGAATAGTGCCCCATCGTTGGTGCCAGTGGGAGGAATAGTGCCCCATCGTTGGTGCCAGTGGGAGGAATAGTGCCCCATCAGTGCCAGTGGGAGGGATAGTGCCCCATCGTTGGTGCCAGTGGGAGGAATAGTACCCTATTGTTGGTGTCGGTGGGAGGAACAGTACCCTACTGTTGGTGTCAGTAGGAGGAATTATTGTCTCGTTGGTATCAGTGGGAGGAATAGTGCCCCATCGTTGGTGTCAGTGGAAGGAATAGTGCCCCATCATTGGTATCAGTGAGAGGAACAGTACCCTACTGTTGGTGTCAGTAGGAGGAATTATTGTCTCATTGTTGGTATCAGTGGGAGGAATAGTGCCCCAAGGATCAAATAAGGGTATGCAAGGGGCCGCAGTTTGGAGACCACTGTCATAGATTGAACAGCATATTATCTGGCTCCCTCTGGTGGACAACCTTACATTTGCAGTGTCCTACAGAGGAAAAGACTTGTGCAGGACAATGTCCTGGACTGTCAGAAGCGGTGCAGCTCCAACAAGCATTACATTGGTGTTCCCTGTACAAGTAGGGGCTTCAGTTGCTTCTAGAAGGGTGGCAGCAACCTGATCCCTGCAGTGTTCACTGCCGTACTTCAGACAGTCCTGGAATGTAGGCTCTGCAACTCAGGACAGCCTTCGGGGTTTGGGAAGCTTTTCTGCAGCTACCACAACATAGTCCATCTTACAGTCACAGACATTGGGGGGAATTTAATAAAGCTTCTGCACCATTTTTTTCAGCATTAATCCCTCTTCAAATTCTTGAAGCACTGGCAATTACTTTTGGTTCTGACAGCAAATTGTGCGCCAAATTCAGGTCGTTCTAAAATTCATCACTTTTACATTATAGTGCAACACCTGTGCCAAATTCAAAATCAAATACCAACAGTTTGTAATCTACAAAAGTGGAGCTAATAAGATCAAAAAGTGTTGCAAAAATGTGTTGCATTAAATGTGGCACAACACACCTCAAATTCAAGTACAAGTTTTAGACAAATACATTTATTTGGCGCACACTGCACCACTTATGGAACACACATGGTAGACACTTTTCAGCAAAATTTGTCTGCACAAGTCTTAATGAATTTCAGGGTCTGTCTGGTGTGAAGCATCAATCAATGATTGAACTAGTCCCTCCCCCCCTTCCATGGAGCACCAGTCCCACCCCCACGGAACAATAGTTTCCCCCCCCCCCTCTACGGAACACCAGTGTTCACACTCCTATCTCAAAGCATGAGTGCCCAACTGGGCTACAGAGCACCACTGCCTCCCCTCTCCCTCTGCAGAACACTGGGTTCTTACCCCCCCCATAACCCCCTCTAACCCCTCCTGGCCAAAGGGTTTGGTTGTCTGACCATTGCTGGCTGCTAAATAGTTACTGATTATTTTAAGACAGATTTATGGTCACAGCCAGTGTTGCCTGTTTGCTGGCTATCTCTTCCCACAGCTTCCTGGATTCCCTGCATGCTTTTTAGTTTTTCCTCTGCTGTTTACTTTACATTTCTACATATCCCATGGTACCTTGCTGCCTGCAAGGTAGGCTTTATGAAGTGTTACCCAGCAGTGCTACTCACAGCACATAGTGACTACGTGTCACAGAATTCAAGGAAATATATGTGTTGGGATCTTCAAAAAGGAAGTTTACTAATTTCAGGATCATTCAGATTATTATAAGTAGGATAGAAGTAATTGAAATACAATAAAGAAATTAATATGCGAGTTTACATTTTGACCACAGAAACACTTTAATGAAGTTCGGCTCAAAGTATTAGCTCTATGTCTGCATTCTGTTTTTGTTTTTTAACTTCTTCCCGCCTAAGGGTAAAACAAATGTTAATGCCTAACCACAAATTTGCAACTTTGACATGTGTTAGCAAAACTGTACGTATCGTCACAACTTTGTGTATCCAGGTGGATTTCTGGACAAATTAGGCTTTCTTTTGGTGGCAAATGGTAACGAATATCTCCTGATTTTTTTTTTTTTAACCAAAGGAAAACCAGCCCAAAAATAGTTTAAAAAAAAAATGTGTGTGTGTATATATATATATATATATATATATAATTATTATTATTTTTTTTTTTTTAAATTTACCTGTATATTTCTTTCTGTTACCATAATTTACCAACAAAGAACAACTCAAAATAAATACCCCTGCTCTTGACAATCGCAGCAATACCACATATGTGTATGTTTTTGTTTCTACCCATAGTAAGGCCCAGAAACAATAGTGCACATTTTATTTACTTTTTTTTTCAAAACTACCTAACATACACTGAAACTGACTGATACGAATTAAAAAAAAAAAATTCTACCCAAAATATGCTGTGACCTTTGACCCCAACCTTGACCCTAACACTAACCCTGGCAAACCTTGATCTAGGTATTTTTTTCTTTATTTTGTATTCCTTATTTTAATTTTTTTAATATTTATTTTATACAGTTTGGTTTGTGTATATCTTCCTCTCCTGCAAGAAGAGAAATATACAATGTATCTTTCACTTAACTCAAAAGAGGAAGTAAACCCAGGGGCGAGTGTCAAGGTCCTACCTTTTTCCTGTGGTTGTTACTTCATGTGCTGGTGTCCATCTTGGATTCTGCTGTGCATGATGGGAGCCCTTTTATGCCTTCAGGTTTCTGTGGTCCATCCTCCAGAGGGGTGTGGCTGATGACATATAAGCCTGTGGCCCGCACATGCTCTTTGCACTTGTGTCTTGTGTCTTTGTGTTGCTGTTACTCTGTTCTGACTCTCGTGACTCTCCTGGTATCTGATTCGGCTTGTCTTGACTATTCTTTGTATCCTCCTTTGATCTGACCCTCTGTTGCTGAACCCGGCTCGTGACCTGTGATTCTCGTCTGCTGTCCTGTACTGTTCTGTCCTGTTGTTGTTGACCCCGGCTTGTCTGACTACTCTTTTGTCTCTTCCACC